>NC_046363.1:19929512-20000169 GCF_011125445.2 Fundulus heteroclitus | reverse complement strand
TCTACCCCAAAAATACTTACAGCCATTAATTGCAGTGAAGGTGATTCTACAAAGTATTGAATCAGGGGGCCTGAATACAAGTAAATGTCCAAGTGTTCAGATTCTTCTTCAAAAAAAATAGGAAAACCATCTGTAATTTTCTTCTGGCTTCACTATTATCTTATTGTTTGCTGTGTGTGTTATAATATGTCCAATGAAAACCACAGAGCTTTGTGCTTCTGACAAAATCTGAAAAGGTTCAGAGGGTATGAATACTTTTGCTAGGCACTTTATTAATATGGGGTGCTGATTTAGGTCATTATAGGGAAAGAAAACTTTAACTGAAAACAGAAAACTGATAAACATGTATCGTTTGGCTTACTTTTTGTTTTGCTAGATGCTCACATACTTAATTCCCTGTGTGAGATGTTCGGGCTTTTGGACTCCGTGAAACAAGCTCTGGCCCTTAGGTGCACCCAGAACCAAGAGAGGAGAATCCATCATGGTGAGGATGGTGAGAACGCTGCCAGAGCCAATACACGGTGCACACACTGATGCCCCCCGCTGGATTGTACTAACTCTTATCTTGTTTTTATATAGTGCTGGATGAGATCCCAGAGGAACACAGGGAGCCGAGCTGCCATCAAAGCAGATCTTATAAACCTCATCCTTTAAACACCTCCGACCTCATCGTCAGAGCCAGCAGAAAAGACGCGCGCGCAGCCCGCTGCTGCACGAAAGGACAAACACGGTGATCCATCCCCCTTCTTTCGCTGGTTTATCTGCTGCATCTCACGTCGAGGTCTTCAGTCATTTCTCTGCCCCCGCTGGCCGGAGTCACCTTGTTGGAGCCGGCAGGACAGACGGAGTGGGCCAAAGTGGCGACGAGAAAAAAGATACCTCAGAAGAGAACAAAGAGATGAAACGGAGGACGGTGCTTCTTGGTGGAGATGATCCGATTAGATGCGACGAGGCGAAGGAGACAAAAAAGCTCACATGGCAGTGAGAACTTTAAGTAGATCCTGTGGCTCCGGCTGCAAGAGTCTAAATAAAGGCCTGCAATGAAGGACACTGGACTCACTAATGTGTGGCGAAACAAACTTCCCTGTTTTGGAGGTATATAAGAACAGTGTCTTAGCAGTAGTTAGTAAACATTGTGGCTGACTGGTGTATAAATAGGTTTACGGCGTGATAACTGCAGAAAACGGAGGTAACGACACGTACTCTAAATTAAAATGTTTATAATAAACTCTGGTTTTATGTACTTTATGTACAGAAAAACCATAGCTAAACGCATTGTTGGCTCTCTCGGCTGTAATGTACATTGTTAGCAATCAAATCTTTATTTTTTTCCACTTTATTTTGATAAAACACACAACTTGATGCACTATTTTGATTTTTTTAACAATAATTTTACTTATTCCCAATTCACAACAGATGACCAAAGGAACTTTATAGGACAATAATCTCGGGTCCAATTAGTCTTCGATTATCTATAAAATACAAAAAGGGGCGCGGCACAAGCGCCCATGTTTGGAGGCCTCAGTCCTCGACGTGGCCATCCCAGGTTCAAGTCTACCCTCTCCCTTTCAACGCCATTTCTGGTCAAATAAAGGCCACTAGAGCCACAAAGAATTTTTTTTAATTAAAAAACATAAAGGATCTAATCATAGAGTCAGCTCAAGATCTTGTTACGGTACGGTAAAATTCAGTTGATCATTTGAGACCGATCGGTAAAAAGGAAAGAAGGAGGGAGGAAAACCAATTCCATTAGGTTGTTTCTTTAAAGAGTTCACGGCTTTGGAGTTAACCCTCATCCTTAGCAAGCAACCTGGCTTAACAGTGCAGCAGAACCCGGCCAGGATGCGTGGGGAACGACTGGGGACCGGGAAGAGACAAACACAGAGGCACCCAACCAGCTGTACCTTCGAGGAAAGAAATACAAAGAGGGTACAGAAAGTTGATGGTAGCAATGGTTTGGACTCAGCTAAACAGCGTATCTTCTATGGAACTAATAACAGAGACCCAACTTAAAGTCAGACACAACAGGAGAATCTTTAATGTCGTAGTCCTGGTTAGGGAGCGTCCCAAAACAGAACCACAAGGTCAGGGGTACCTTGTTGAAAAGAAGATAGAGAACAGGAAATTAGCATTTTAAAATTTAGGTGGAGGGTATGTGTCTGGGTAAAGATTATTAGGTCCTTTTTCAACTACAAACAGTTAACTGAGACACAAAGTGTACTAAAATAAGCACTTTGACGTTGTAACACTTATATGGTAAACCAAATTTAAGTAGCCGAGACAGAACACTGTGTGAATGTTCTCAAATTTAAGGGCAAATGGTTTTATATTATGGGGTTTAAACTCTTTTAAGGGAACATCTTATCTAACATAAGATTGTTTGTTTTTTTCACTAATGTGTACTTTTTTATATGTGTAATTTAAAAACATTTTGGGAGTAGCCTTTCTTGCTGGAAATGTTTGCACTTGTTTGGAGTATATATATATATATATATATATATATATATATATATATATATATATATATATATATATATATATATATATATATATAAAACCATGTATTATTATTTCAGTATTTATTTCATTGCACCTGTCATGCAGAGCGAAACCTGGTTGATGTTTTTTATTTAACTGGTTTACCTACACAGGAAGACTTATAACATATTTTTATGAATGAAAAAAATCATAAAAGAATGGATGTATGCCATTACTTAATTTATATTCTACTAATTACATGTGATTTAAATGCATAAAATAGGTATTTTTATTGGCACGCTATCTAATTAATTGTATTTTATATGAAATTGTTTTATTGCTTTTATTTTGTATTTAGTTATACTAGCTGATTTATATATTATATATTGGTAATAAAGATAAAAACTGTCATTCATGAAGTGTAGAAGGACCTTTTCAGATAACGATGTAGCGTTTACATTTTTCTTTAAGAGCTAACTTCACACCCCTCAGGCTATTGATTGTTTTATTGTCAGGCTGTTGATGAAAATTGCAAGATGCTGGCGGGTAAACAATAAATTATACATACAGGTCAATTTTATTTGTAGTCCATTGTTCATTTTAATTTTAAATGCTTTTACATCACGTGCATTTCTTCTTTGGATACCACTGTTCCTTTCCCAACAGAGAAGCTAATGTGTAATTGAACATCTAAATAAATAAATAGATAAATAAATGACCCTTCAAGGGGCAAAACTCCTGTTTTCTTCAAGCCATATTTGACTTCCACTAACCCTACAATCCCAGATGTCACTTACTTTCTTTAAGACAGCTTTTTTCATATAAATAGGCACCCCGTCTTCCTGTCATGCTTTCCTGTTTTGTGCACAGCACAGCTCTGCATGCCAAGGCTGCGAGATAGACAGTGATGGTGTTGCCTTTGACAACTTCTCTCAGAACCGTGATGATATGTTATTACACATTGGCGCGCAGCACAGCCTGTCCAGATGTAGGTGTTTGTCCAGGGTTATGAGTGGCAGTCGATAAAACGTCTGATAAAATGACTATCATCACCGCGCGGCTCTCAGCATCTCCGCTGACACCTGTCCTGCTATTTGAATTCACCAGTGTTTTGCAACATCACATTACCGCACATTTAAAATGCGCTGCATTAAAACACATCCCCGTCCAAATACTTCTTTTGTTTAAATAAATGCGATTTAAACACGTGTCTGTGGTATATCTCGGAGGGGTAATTACAGGTTTTTGTCTTGACGTATGTTGTTCTTTTTTCCGTTAATTAAATTGCTCTGAGTGCAATGGATCGTTTATTCATCATTCGGGACCAACAGAACTGGAGGCCACGTCGTTAACTCACATAGGAAGCTTTAGGAGCCATTATTTAATCTTCAGCTGTAATGTCCACATATAACAACTAAATTGAGAGACGTATAGCCAATTTAGTTCTGAGTCACAGTTAAATGTGTTATCCCAAAGAGGATCGACTCCAACGTCCGCCTTTATGCAGGATGCTAACGTAGCTTGCTGTGAAAAAGTATTTGTCACCTAATAGCTTTTTTTTTCTTCCTGATTTTATTGTCTTGTTACAATTGAATACTTTAAATCAAACAAAATTTGTTATATCAGACAAAGATAGCCAGATTAAATCTGAAACTCAGTTTGGACTGATGATTTAATAAAACAAGGGGAAAAAAATGTAGTCTCCTATTGCTACATTTGAATTTACCCGCAATTAACAGCATTTTTATTGTCCAGTTTTACTAGCTACACCAGGTCTGACCTACTGCTAAAATGTGCTGCTGCTGCTGCTGCTGTCAGACTTTTAAAACCCAGAAGTCATTGACGTAGAACCTACTGACCGACCCGAGAAAGCTCAGAAAAGCTCCTTTCTAAAAGAAATTCAACATCAGTTGAGAAACAAAGTCACTGACATCTATCAGTATGGAAAACCGTTCCAGAGCACTCGTGGATGAGAAGTGGTCTTCCATTATTAATCCAGGAAAGCAAAGAGAACCAACAAAGGAGATCAGAAAACAACCCCAAACAAAATCCAAAGGACCGCAGGCGTCACTTGGATCAACTAAAAAGTGGAAATTATGCATCTTCCACGTGAGAGATCAGTTCAGTTCAGTTTATTCGAACAACAAAACAATATAAAATTTGTATCTATGAGATCCAAAGTAAAAACATCTGCTTACCAGAATGAGCACATAGGTCCAACTAACATTGGCCAAAAAAGATCTCCGATATCAGAAAAAAAAAAAGATTGACCCCTGAACAAGTGGGAACCCCTCTGGATGGGTTCTTCTTTGTTGAAAGGTTTTGTCTCTTCTCCAGTAGACATCTTCAGTTTGAGGAGTTAAAGGTAAAACTCTGGGTTATAAGCAGTACCCTTGCAGAATGGATCAACCAGTTTAAGTTTGACAATAAAAACTGGTTGTTTGCATGCAAAAGAGGACCATCAGCCTACCAGTCCATCGTTAGTGCTCTGATAGCCACTTATTGTTACAATATGAAAGACTCATTACCAGTTATGTAAATTATGGAAGTCACCACCCCCCACCCCACCTCCTATCGTGGCACCACCAGCTATAGATTTTGGGGTGTATTATATTTTACATCCGACCAAATTAATTTTAACACCTCTTTGTCTTCATAAATCAAATCCCAATTTAGGATCATTTTCTGAGGGAGAAACGTACAATAAAAACATGATCTCAGCTCGTTATGGTTTGAACTTGGATCAAAAGTTACCTGCTGTCTCAGGAGTGTGGATTACACCGGTTCATCTTGTACGCCTGGAGGGTTTCTCGCTCAGAATTCGAAACTGAATTGATCACAAAGGAGAAAGTCGGGGAAAAACAGGCTCATTACTGGTTCCGTGGTTCAGTTTGGATCTTTCTCCGTCTGAGTCTCCGAACTCAGCTGCCTCGGTAGCCAGCAGCTGTCAGAGAGTTGTCACGGGGGCCTGACGATCCAATCAGACATGGACTGCGGCGCTGGTCAGCAAATTCTTTAGACAGGAGGCGACAAGAAAGTAAAAAAAGAAAATCAAGAAGAGATTGTAGAGACTGTTTTCTCCAGGCTGAAACTGTCTCACACTCAAGGTTTATTGATTATTTTTCATGAAATAAAAACTTTTCAGAATTTACCACATTTTTCAACGTCAAAGTTAACTAAACAGAGATCATTTTTAAAAGCTTCCAGAATTTCAGAATAAATAAAATAAGATCCTTCAGACAGCACTTCTTTAGTGCAAATACACTTTAGAGTGGAAAACGTTTAAACGCCTATAGAGGTTAAACCTCGAAATGTCAGGTGTTTTTAACGCGCCTTTGTAAAAGCAGTTCAACGTGGGTAAAACTTCAGATCTCCCATGTGCTGTTTACTACATTTGGATCATTCCTTATACACAACTTGTCCAACAAGATCGCTTGCTTACAAATAATTATTACATCTGTGCCATATGTTTACATTTGGTTTGTGCACATTTCATTAGACCCAAAAGCGATTTCGGCAGCCCAACATTTCAAGGACTTAATAAGGTAACCAGCTGGTGCCAGAGATGGAGAAAGGTAACCCCATCAAATGCAAATTTAATGCACAGAACATGTCAAAATTCCTAATTTATGGAGAAATATGGCTTGCAGCTGTCATTGGAAGGTGCAAATGCATGTGTACCTGCCATAACTGGGAGAATACAAGACCCATCATGGCCGTAAACTACATACAGACAAAGAAAATAGGAATGAAATTTTTTCAGTATAGAATATCTGTATATTTGGATCTCTCATATGATTTTTAAACACAAGAATGTATAAGATTTTTAACAAGCACTGTCGAAGTAAATACATCATCATATATATATTATAATAAGGTTATTATAAAGACTGGCATTTTGAAGCATTGTACAAAATACCTCTGTGTCAAAGATTTGTTATAATATTTGTGCTTATAAATGTCACCCAGGGTCTGGGTGACACAAGCCTGCAATAGACAGCATGGGTTTTGCTATCATTATAAGATTTGGGGGTGCAGCATGAACCAAATGACAAGGCGAGACATGCTTTTGCTTCCCGTTCAGGTATTACTTGTCTGGCATCTCTGGGAATAAAAATAAAATAAATAAAAATAAAAATCGAGCAAATTAAAATTCATCTGTCACTTCTTGATTTATTATTATTGAACCAGTGTGATAAAGTGGAATAAAAATGACAATAAAACAGGGTCATTATCATTTCTAAAGGGAACGGTGTCTAATTGAAAATAATCATGACAGGGTGACATTTTAGGCAGCACTGCAACTGTGGTTAATTTGAAAACTCTGCTGTTTGCTGTGAGTGGCATGTAGCTGTCTGAAATAACAACAACAACATATAAACCTGTTGCCACAGCAACCAATAATGTTATCTGAATTTATGCCAGATGTTGGGCCTTTAAATTATGCTGCCTTGCTTCATATCTTATTGAACTTTTACATATTTTGTGACATTGGATTGTTTTTTTAATTTTAAACTTTTGGTAGACCAACACAGAGCAGTGCAATAATACGTGAAAAAAAAGAGTACATGGTTTTCGAAAGGGTTAACGAATGAAAATCTGAACAATGTGGCATTGTCTTAAGGCCCCTTTAATCTGATCATCCTGAATAAATCATAATGCTCCCACTTGCCTCCACATGCTAGCTGTATATAATTCAAATCTTAAAATGAATACCACTGTGAGGTGTTGGCGGTTTGTTACAGAACAAACAGCATCATGAGAGCCAAGGAACACAGCTGACATATCTGTGCTTAAGTTGAGGAAAGCTTTAGATTAAGGGTTAGATCTAAGGATCCATTGCGACTCCGGCAGCAGATCTTCAGAGATGCACAGCGCGGATTTGGGACAACATGTTGATGAGACAACTAATATTTATGCACTAAATAATGCTGGTCTTTCTTGAGAAAGAAGCGGCAAAAAGAGAGCCAATCAGTGACCAAAAGCCACGTGTTTGTTGTGGAATATCCATCCATCCATCCTTTTTCTAACACATCTATCCCTTGTGGAGTTGCAACGGGTGCTGGTGCCTATCTCCAGCTGTCAATGGGCGAGAGGCGGGGTACATCGTGGACAGGTCGCCAGTCTATCGCAGCATGTGGAATATGTTGAACCCAAAATGTAATTTTTTTCCCCTACATTCAAAACACTATGTGTGGCAAAAGAAACCAACACTGCAGATCACACGGTGAAACATGGTGGTGGCAGCATCATGCTGTGAAGATGCTGTTCCTCACATGGACTGGGACGCTGCTCAGAGTTGATGGGTTCGTCTTCCAGCGCTAAACATCCAGGTTGAGTTACAAAAGAACAGTTCAGGTTGGCGGTTCCCAAACTGTCCATCGTCCAACTCCCCATTTAACAATGAAACAGACTGGGGACATTTACAGACGGCAGGGCAGTCAAACTTTTTTACAATAGCAGGCCACACACTATCAGGTAGGAGGGTGCACTTATGCCGCTGCCCGAGCCCCGGAGGGGAGAATTTTGAAAAATAGAATCTCCCTGATGTATTTTGGAAGCTTTCAAGACAGGTGATTATTTAAAGAATAGAGTCAGAGTGCATGTTTTAAATTGAATAAAAAGCAAAAAAAAGTGAATGATCAATTCTTCAAAAACAACCTTTGTTTTTTTCATTATTATTCTTAACACATTTTTTCACATGTGATCATCATGTTTTAACAAGGTTTTGAACAAATTTGCACAAAATTAGTTGAATTTGAATTACTAGCACCATATAAAACCTATCAGATTAGGTGACTATATGACAATTTACTAACTTCCGAACGCGCAGTGAGACAACACGCGCGCGCTCGACTTGCTCATTCCATGCTCAACACCAGTGGTGCTATGCGTTCGCTTGGCTGTTTCTCTGCGTTCTCCTGTTTCTAAGTGTGCTTCACCACAGGGCTGCATGATACTAGAAAATATTGCAATAGTGATAATACTGGTAAATATCGTAAGGAAAATATCAGCTGTGATATATGCCTGATTTCATGTTTCCTTTATTTCTTTTCTGTGCTTCCGTCACTCTGTGACCTTTAGCCTTTAGGGCCACGTCATTTCTGTGCTTAGTGAGCATCTGCTGCCGGGTGACTTGGTCCAGCTGGCTAAATAAGATATTGGCGTGTTAAAATCCCGTTCATAACACTTTGAATAGATTTGCCAACAACTACTGTGCTCCAAAGAGTCCACTGGATTTTAAGTATATAAGGTCAACAGTCCAGAGCGACGGCGAGTGTGGAAAGGAGGTGAAGAAACGTGTCGAAGCAGGTGGGAAAGAGTGAGAAAAGTATCAGGCGAGTCGTGTGGTGAAAGAGTATCGGGGAGAATGAAAGGAAAGGTGTACAAGATGGTGGCTAGAACAGAGATGATGTGTGGTTAGAGACAGAGGAACCGAGGAAGAGACAGGAGGCAGAGATGGAGGTAGCAGAGGTGAAGATGTTGAGGTTCTCTTTGGGAGTGACGATGATAGACGGGATCAGGAGTGAGTTCATCAGAAGGACAGCTGATGTTAGATGTTTTGGAGATAAAGCCAGAGAGGCCAGGCTGAGATGGTTTAGACACTTACAGATCAGGGATAGAGAGTAACATCAGTCGAAGGATGCTGAAGACAGAACTGCCAAGCAGGAGGCTTGGAGGAAGACCAAGGAGGAGATTTATGGATGGAGTGACAGAAGATATGAAGGTAGTTGGTGTGCGAGAGGAAAATGTAGATTCACCGTAATGACCCCTGAACAAGTGGGGTCCTGACCCCAACTCTGAAATCCACTTGTTTAATCTCATGAGAGGAATATCACAGCATATTCACATGATTGAATGGGCCAGTCAAAGCCCAGCCCCAAATCGATTACAAAATACTTTAAAATTGATCTTCACAGACGTCTACCATCCACTCGACTGACCGTTTATCGCACACTTTTAGCTTCTCAGAGAACGTTTGCCTGATACACTCACGCAATTGCGCAGTATTTTAATTTTACATCATCCTTTAAACTGACTACCTGTCATTGTCAGGAGATGAGGCTGGCGGACCCCGAAATTTGGCCACGTACAGAGTTACGTTTAAGAAGTGTATTGAGAAGGATGAGTTGTAGCGGGTGAGACAGATGAGTTGAGCCAGACTTGAGCAGACGGATAATGGCAGCCGGAGCCGGAGGGCGGGGATGAGCAGGAGACCAATGGATGAAGACCGAACAGATAGACCGAACAGATTGGATAATGGCTGATGGCTGAAAGGTGGCTAAATAAGAAAAGTCTGAAGTGAAACAGACAAAAAACCCAAACCATGACAACTATTGCAGGTCTTTTTGACTTGAATACCAATCAACTTGTACATTTCTATTTGCACACTTTTTAATAATAATAATACATTTTATTTCAAGCGCCTTTCAAAACACTCAAGGTCACTGTACATGTAAAAACAATAAATGGTAAAAGCAGTCGTCATAATTAAAAGAAACAACACAAATTACACAGAGGAAAGTGATATAAAATCATAATGAAAAGGCAATCTTGAACATGTGGGTTTTGAGTTTGGATTTGAACACGGGTAAAGACTCGGTATTGCAGATGTCAGGGGGGAGAGAATTCCAGAGTGTGGGCGCAGAACGTGAAAAAGCTCTGCTCCCCATGGTTTTAAGACGGGCTGAAGGAACAACTAAGTGAGTGGTAGAAGAGGATCTAAGAATGCGGGAGGGAGTAGAAATTTGAAGTAAATCAGAAAGGTATGGAGGGGAGAGATTATGAATAAATTTTATTTTAACTTCTCAGGGAGTGTTTTAGATCAGGGAGCAGTTTACATACTTCTGTAAAGTGACTGCTGTCTATCTTTGTTGACAGGAACATTTACATCTTCTCAGATGCTAAGGACTATTTGCACACTTTTTTAGGAAGTGTTGTCGGTGCATTCAGCTTGAACACATCTTGATCTGTGTCTTTGTGTTATGTGTGACGTCTGAACCGGCGTCTCACCAAAATGTCCTTTCGGTTACATAATGACGACAGAGACAGTCCTTAGAAGACCCGTGTCTTTATTTCCGACAGTTGGTCCTACAAATTATTGATTCAGAGAAGCTCCTTCCACTTCATAATTATGTACCTCTTTGTGTTGGTCTATTACAAAAAAACAACAACAATAACACACATTGAAGTTTGTGTTTGTGACGTAACAAAAAAAGGTGGGAAAAAATCCAATGGGTATGAGTACTTTTGGAAGAAACTGTACATGTCTTGTAGCTACATGCCACGGTCTCTTAAATATACATTAACCTTAAGTATAAAATTCATGTAGGTAAGATTGTACAGCTGTATAATAAAATACCCCCCCTCCAAAAAACCCCCAAAAACAATTAGATATGAGTTTAAATATACAGCCACATGCTGTGTTGAGTTGAGCTTGTCCGATAATGGAACCCCATGGTGTCATTTCTGCATTTGGCCGCTTGGAGGCGCCCGGCTCATGCTGTGAGTGGAAAAGCTTTGGTCCGGGGAGGGAAAAGTGGGCTTGGGAAAGAAAATTTCTCTCCTGAACTGTTTACCCTGACGTCAGTTTGCAGAAGTAGCTCTGCCCTGTCTCCCTCCAGTGTCTCGCAAACTCCACTCAGTTAAAAGACAAAACTGAGGGAAATAGATGGGCTCCGCTTTGCTTGCTGCCGCCTTCCTGGACCTCACCGGAGTGAATGCAAGGACTTGTTCCTCTCATGTAAAGTGGACTAAAACATCTAGACGATGAACACCTGCGCCTTTCTGCTCATTTTAAGTGTCCAGATCTACGCCGATGGCATCGAGGGGCCAACAGGTAAGACTGATGCAGATCTGGCTCTCCTCAAACGCAGCTGGGAAGTTTATTTTTTTTAATGTTATTTTTATTTTTTGTGTGTTTGGGCTTGTTTTTATTTTTACATGCGTGTGAAAGTCCGCTGAGAGGAAAAGCGGAGCGGTTCTGGTGAAAGAGGACAACTTTGTAGCCTCGGCGTCCCCGGCTTTATCTGCGTCTTTTTTGTCCCGTAGCGACTCGGGGCAATGATGGTTATGTAATGAAATAAATATTATTGCGATCTGATGAACCTCGTGTTTTTTGGGGGAGGAAAGCTGGGGGAGGAAATGTGAGTTATTTGGAACGGCGTGCGCCTGAATTTCCTCAAAAACAACACGATCCTCTGGATCAATCAGACCCAAACCCTGTTCAAACCCCCAGGTAGACTAAAATATTTGATTATGTTGGCAAAACTAAACAAACAGACACACACAGAGAGAGACAGAGCGAGAGAGCGAGAGAGGGAGAGAGGGAAAGGCAAAAAGTGCGAAAAAATGTGAGTCAATACTTGCAAGTCTCCCAAATCCCCCTACATCCTAAATCAATCCCTTCATAGACTAAAAATCCGAAGCCTTTCTATGCTGGAATCAGGTTGCATGGCTGATTCAGTGACTCCATAAAAGTTTGACATCCCAGTCTGGATTGTTGCATAGGAATCACCATTGATTACCCGGTATATAAACCAAAATCCTTCTGTCTCTATGGAGAAGTTGCTCCCATCGATCCTCAAAGCTGCACAGTTTTCTCTCTCTCTCCAAAGGTGAGCACACAGTCGGGTCAGGTTTACATGGAACCAGCTGAGGTTTTAGCATTTATTGCACCCTGGACAGGCTCCTCCTTCATGCACCCCCCCCCCCCCCCTTCCCTTCTCACTCTCCTTTCTGCAAAAACCAATAGCCTTTTATTGCAGAATTTGACAGGACCATTAAGAACAGGAGAATTTATCTGACTGACGCCAGGTCTTGTGCAATATATATATATAATAAAGGGTAAGCTAATCGGAAACACAGCAGACGGGGCATTTTCCTATTCAGTGATAGTGTTAAATATGGTCTGATCTGAAATATGAACCCTCATATTGATGCATTGATATATTTATTAATCAGGGATACAGCTATAGGTTTAGCTACCTCAACCCTGTGAGGATGAGGCAAGCCAAAGTTCATCAAGACTGCAATCGTTTTGTAAAAAAAACTCAGTTCAGGTTTGATATACAGGCTATTGTGCCTTTTATGCTAGTGTCAAATAATTTGTGAAGAACAAAAGGTCATCAAAAGGTCATGTTTATATGTGTTCAGACTAGGGTTTCAAGAGTCTCTGTTCAGTGTAGGACATCCAATTCAAGTCAAAGTATTTTAGATCTTCAATTGGAGATGGTCTAATGCCGTCCAGGGTGCTTCAAAAATGCACAACCGGCAGATACATTACCGTCACATATGAACCTTCAAAGTAGATAGCAAATTGTGCACCATAACTAACAGGCAGATCACTTTATGTATGCTGTTTGCCACCTCGTGCCGCCCCCAACAATATGCCACCCGGGGCAGTGTGCCACATCACCTATATCAAAAACTGAAACCATTTTAGACCCTTATCCGAATTCAGGTTGGGACCCCAACTCTTATTAAGTCTATCATCCACCAACCACCACACTCTGGAGCTCCAAATGTGCCACAGTTCAGTAGATAAACCATCTAAATGAAGCTTAAAAGTGCCCCTTCTGAATTAAAATACTGATACAACTTTCATTTGTTACATAAAGACTAAATTGTAAATCTTGCTTATAAACATATGTATTTATTTCTAAAAAATCATACATGTTGTTTATTTTGCACTTTGGTTGCATGCTACGACACATTATGAATTAAATTACTGACTGACCTGTTAGTATTAACTTACTGGTCAGGGTCAGTGGGCGGTGCTAGCTCTGCTTTTGTTACAGTATTTGTTCTGAAATTGACTTGCTCTGCAGGGCAGCCAATCAGATCTGTGGTTTGATGAGTTAGAGTGAAAATTTTATTTTATTGAATTTATTGAAAACAGAAAATTTAAGATATATCCTTAATATGTTATTATTAATTCCATGATTACATAAGGCTTCCATGATTACATATTCACCTATCTTTTTAATATTCCATGTATATAATATCTAAAAAAAATATTTAATTATTTATTCATTTATTATATTATAACACTTTTGCCACTTGGATACAACAGCATGAGTCATTTAAATTGTATAAGCTTAGTTATTTGCATATTTGCGAAATTACAGGTCCTGTGAATAGACTTTTTCCCAATATGATTATTTTCCATCTTATGATTATGACTAGTGCTTTGTGAAGTCCCATTAATCTTAAGTGTATCCAGGCAATAAAAAAAATCAAAACAAAATTCTTTGAAATTAGTTATTTATAAATCTTTGAAGTTAATTTATAGGCTTATTCTATATAAGCGTCAATATCAACCTGAAGGTTTTGCTTTCTGGCATTTCTCGGCATTCCGGGTGAGAAGTTGAGCTCTTTTGAGGCGTCCTGCCTGCGTGATTAGCCCTAGGGAGCTCAGTTTGCTTGTGTCTTGGGCTGGCTCTGCGTAAGCTGCTGCCTTTGGTCTTCTGCCGTCGCGTATAGAGGAGGGTTATTATTCCTCCTTTTATGCATTTCATTTTTGCTATTGATTAAACTATGCTATTCCAGGCATTTCCTGCTTTCAGCTGTGATCTGGTGTTTCAGCAGGATCATATCTTTTCTAAATTCAAATCGGTCAGGGGGGTGGACGGACAAAGCTGTTGGAAAAAAAAAACACACACATAATATGTTTTCCTGGAATCTGACACAAACCTTTTCACAGTCATTCAAATTCATGTATTCACACTCAGCTCTTTTTCCGCTGAATTTTGTCTGGTATTTGCCCAGAGCTCTAGGTCGGCGCTTTAGCCAGGAAAGCTGATATGATCTGGGGCCTGTTTCTGTTGCACGCATGCTAATGCAAAATGTAGCCCCTTCAGCGGAGATAAAACAACGGGAATAAAGCATTTACCACCGATAACATTTACTCCGCCGGATGCTTCAGCGGCGATCCGCACCCTTTGGACAGCGAATGGTGCCATTACAAAACCGGGCCTGTTCTTCTGTTTTCATTAGAGAGGGTCGCCGGTATAAGCCTTGCGTGTACGACGTGAGCAACTGAGTGGGGCGCATCGTTACAGAGGAATGGGCTGAGACATATGACGGATTAAATCGCACACACACAGGTAATTAAAAGAGCTGAATGGAGCAGGAACGCTTCGCTACGCAGCGCCGTGTGTGAGCGGCTGTCAACAAATATTTACATGCTGTTTGGTGTTCAGTTCGCGAGCCTCACGGTCAGAGCCATTGCCTTCCCATTAGCCATTAATAGTCACCGCTGGCAGGTGTCGAGGCTTTTCTCCTCCATCCACCCCCCCGCCCCGCCGCCCTGCCTCCTCGTGGTGCATCTAAGCCTGATGGGAAACAAATGAAGGGGCAGAAATGCGGCCTCGATTACCGCTCTCTCTCTTAGGCCACACCCTAACGTTGAAGTCTGTACAGCAAAGGGCCGTGTTTCGCCTGGTCGAATTCTAATTCAATTCAAATTCAGAAATGCTTTATTGACCCCAAAGGGAAATCAAATGTTGTTGTAACCCATATTAATCCAGTTGTAGATAGTGACGGCTGTTGGCAGGACAGATCTCGTGTAGAGGTCTGTATTACAGCGAATATGAAGAAGCCTCTGACTGAAGACGCTCTGTTTTCTCATGAAGAGGGACGGTCAGGTTGGCTGAGGCTACAAAAGTCTTCATCGGGTTGTTGAGCCTTTTTAGGTCCCTGGCTCTGATGCTGCGGCCCCAACAGATGACGACAGAGGAGATGGCGCTCTCAACGATTTAATAGAATATACGCAGCATCTTGCTGCAAACCTTGAAGGACCTTAGCTTCCTCAAGAAGTACAGTTCAGCTTCACTGTTGCCTTGTATTCATGGTGTCACCTTAAAACCTGACCTGCTGATACGTTCTATAGGGATTTTACTTAGTAGCCAAACGCAGAATATGTTCTTTTGAAAGCCTTTAGGCAAGGCAAGGCAAGGCAAATTTATTTATATAGCACAATTCAGTATACAGAGACAATGCAAAGTGCTTTACATGATTAAAATATAGGAATAAAAGCAAGTAGGGATAGAATGTAGAAACAAAAAAGAACATTTAAAAACAATAAAACAGTTTAACTTGAACATTCAAAGGCAATTTTAAACAAATGTGTTTTTAATCTCGATTTAAAGGAACTCAGGCTTTCCGCACTTTTACAGTTTTCTGGAAGTTTGTTCCAGATAAGTGGAGCATAGGAACTAAATGCTGCTTCTCCGTTAGGAGGTTATCTTTTAGCTATGGTCCGTATTCAGCATCATGCATTCTTCCTTCAGCCCTGTTAAGCTTCCCAGTCTTGGCTGTAGAAAGTCATCCCCACATCATGATGCTGCCACCGCCATGCCTCTACCTGTAGATTAGGCCGACGAGCACTTTTAGTTGTTTCCCTACGTTGCGTTTGTGTCTCACAGGAAACCCCAATAAATACGTCGGACGTTTGTGGCGACAAAACGTGAAAGGGTTCAGTGTGTATGGAAACTTTTGCGAAGCCCTCTAGCTGTTCTTTTCATTTCATTCTTCGCCATTCAATTCAAGGCATTTTGTGTTTTTTAAAGTCCAAATGTCGCTTTCTCGGCTCTGAAACACCGAGGCTCTCTCCTCCACGCGAATGACCGCAGGGTGGTTGATAAAAAACGAAAAGGAAAACGCATTTGCTCTGGCGAAATATGTTATGAACGTCCCGTTTGTGATGTTATTGTTAGGATCTGTTTGTTTTGAATCCTATCTGACACTTTCACGCTTTTTAATTCTCCCATGAGCCTTTTACCGCTGTTTGCACACCAGCCGTCTTGTCTATTAACGCTGAAGATTGTCTACTGAGTGGTATAATTACCTTGTGACTGATGACTCATTTCCAAGATTGATCTAAATTTAAGGCAGAATGTCCCTTTTGCCCATTGGAGTGAATGAAATAACACTTGGACTGAGATGAAAAGGGCCGCGGAGCTGAGGCCGGCTGGCTGAAGCGTGGCGCGGAATGACTAACGCGTTAGGACTTTTGGCTATAAACCGCATAAACATCGGTATTGGAAACTTCATGTGGAACAACAGGCACATATGAGCCTTGAGAAACTGAAAGATTATCAAGGAATCGTTGAATGAATGAAACAAACGTGTCAGGGGAAAGTATTTTTTTTTTTTATCTTACTATACGGCCTGAAATAATTGCAGGTAAGACAAGCGGTGAGCACGCACGACGAGAGTAAGAGGACACGCGTGAATGTGTTGCAGCTCTGTTTAAAATAAATGTCATTGATTTTAAATCTGTTTCAGCTGCATATGCGGATTTTGAAGCTCAGTGTGTTGGAAATCTAAAGCCAGTCTTGGGCTAAAACACCTAAAATCCCACAGGTTGCTTTAAAATCAACATGGTGGAAAATGAATTTTGGATCGAATGCGACGCTGTTGATGCTGTCCTCCGTTTGTTGGGTAACATTTGGGTTTTTGACACCCGGGCAACGTTTTAGCCACGCTAGCTCCTCCGTTAGGGGTGAGATGGACGGGCACGTCGCCTCAAGATGTTGATGATCTATATCAAAGCAGATGGAGCACATGATCACAGGAGACACCTTCTGCCCATCGCTGTTCTACGCACGTGCTCCGTTGCGTCGGTCATTGTTGAGCTTTTAAATTAAAATAGTTATGCTGGAGTTCAATGCTTCGCTTTACACGTTTATTTTTTTTTTTAACATTGGGGAAATTGTGACAAAATCATGGCTGCAATTTTACTGTGCACTGACAGACGCGGTGACTCTTGGTGCTGACAGGAGTTGCTTCTTCTACTGCTGCTTCAGATGGTTTTAAACTATAAGCTGGACTCCTATTAAAAAGTGTTTTTCTTTAATTTATGCAATGTTTTGTAATAAATATTCCTTCTTTGGTCACATTACGCTGAACATACCGATTTATTTTAAAAAGTGCTTTCAGACTCTATGATGCCGCTGTTGACGCATGATGAGCGCCAATTCTGGCGTGAACCAAAATTTGGACACTGTTAATAAGGCCAACACTGGAGTCACCATTAGCCTGATACACAACTGACTGATAGCTTGCAGAAACAGGTGGGGAAGGGGTGTTGCTACTTTATGGTCTATCAAACCACAAAACAACTCACAGTGTCTGTCATCTTATTAAAAGGGAATTAAAAATTTGGATGGATTTCACAATTTCTCTCCCTAAAAACACAGAACCTGTTACAAACTGTGCAAATCGTTCCGTTTTTTTTTAAATCAAATGAAATTTAATCCAACATGACTTAATGCACATACACATACAGTAGACTCTCCTTATAAGAGCACACTTCAATTTATTTCCTAGTTAAAAACGGTTTACGTGAAATATTCGTCACATTCCCACTATTAAAATATGCCACCGAACCAATTTAGATGTTGTGTGTTTAGCAGAGTGTTATTATTCATCTAATGTCGTCTATTTGCCGCTCTCACATACTGGCTTTGAAGAGTCCATTAGAAGTGCTCAGACTAATAAGCATCTATCCAAATAGGAGAACAAAAAAAAAAAAAAAAAAAAAGGAGCTGAAGACGCATTAGTGAAGAACCGGTGTTGGAAGAAAAAAAAATTCCTATTGAGAAAGTGGTTTTTTTTTTCTTCTCCTTGTCGCGAATCCTCTGAGTGGAAGTGCTTCCTGCAGGAGCAGAGGGCCACCATCTGTGGAGAGACTACGAGGGGGCAATGGGGAATGGACCTTAATCAGACTCCTGAAAAACACTGGTTGATTTCCATCACTGTGGGATTGCAGACGGTAATTCAGACAGCAGATGGAAAACTTTGCGTCCAGGAGAGTTGGGTTTTTAGAGGTGAAGGACTTGGGAAGGGACTGCCTGAAAAAAAAAATAGAGAGAGAGAAGCACATAGGGATTCAGTCGGATGGATGTTTTTTGTTCTGAGCTGAGCCGAGCTGCATGCGATTAGGTAGTGTAAATGAGATGAGCCCTGTGCTCCGCATCATGTCTGACCTATAGTAATGTGGGTCTGCGTGTAGTGATGCCACACCTCTATTGGCTTCCCCCCCCCCCCCCTCACTAGAATGCAAAAAAAAAGCCCACCGACTGCAAGTGCTCCAGGAATCCTGCTCCAGCCCCGGAGTCGGGACGATTAATGCCGCCCCTCATCGGTGAAAACATGCGGGCCCTCCTCTCGCGCGAGCCGGCCTCATTTCTCATTTGCTTGTGATGGATCTGGGTTTGAGCTGCGCTGACTGCGCATCCATTCTTCACGTAGGACCGCGGCGCTGACATTTCCTGTGAACGGCGCCTTTTAATTAATCCCGCTAAGCATTTTCATGTCCTCGTTTTTAATTATCATATTTACAGCCCTGTTTGTTTTCCTTGAGTCGAAGGCTCTGTATACAGGCACATTTCAATAAATTAGAATGTCATTGAAACGTTAATTTACTTCAGCAAACTTCACTTTAGTCACTCAATTAAATTTTTTTTTAGCTAACTTATAATACAGGTTCAGTACACACAGAGTGATACATTTCAACCAAATATTTAACTGCGATGATAATGAACATACACTTCATAAAAACCCCAAATTCTATTCAATGAAATGTTAAAATACATAAAACCAATGATATTCTTATGCTTCTTATGATACTTATCCTAAGATAAGTGTCTTGCATAGAGTATATGCAAACAACCAATGAAAATGACACAATTATTTTACTACATCCGGCCGGCGTAGAGAATTATGCTGCTTTCTTTGCCTTGTACTCTGCTGTGAATGCTCTTGATTCTGGTGGCTTGTTAATTACTTGACGTTCATATGACGGATTGTCACGTATTACGCGTTGCTTGTTTCCATCTTACCTTCAGGTGTTTTTTTTTTTTTTTTTTTTTTTTTTCGGGGCAGAATGTCGAACCAGAGCAGGAGGCCTCCGAAGCCTTATGCAGACAAGCTGATTATGGGATGCTCCATTTGTGATGCACTGCCTGGGGCTGTTTGGGCTGTGTGCCACACCGTTTTTTAAAAAGAGGAACAATCGCATGCATATGTAACCAAACAGTTTAGTTATATCATCGTCGTATTGACAAATTTGGGTGCTGCTACATATTCTGTGTGTTTTGGGTGTTTTTCTTCACATTTTGGTGGCTGATCTCTAGTTCTTTGTGGTCTGTATGGTAGGAGGGAGCTACCAGTGGGAAACCTGGAGTGCTGGAGCTCCATATAACCCATATTGCCAGGGGCCTAGTGCTGTCTGGTAATTTTGATATGACGTTAGTTTGATTAATTTGTAGATTTTTTTTAGGATTTCTTCTCTCTTAGACTTTTGCTTTTGTGAATATTGTTTCTCTACAATCCGTTCTCCGCACAAATGCGATTTCTTTATGGCTAACCTGACAGTTGTCCCACAGACAGCCAAGGTTCCTCCCCCAGAAGGGTAAGCCTATAAAGATGCTGGTTGTTAACACAGTGCAGCATCCAAGCATATTGAGGAAAGGTTGAGTGGAAGGAAAAACTACAGTAGAAGAAGGTGCAGAAACAATGGGGATTGTGAAGTGAGATGGACAAGGCATGAACTATCAATCAGTGCTTCAGGAGACAACACATGCAGATTTATCCAGGACATGGGCTACAAATGTCATCTTTGTTTTGAAGCCTTTGCTTATCCAGAGAGGAAACCAGCAGGGTCTTTCAAAGGCTGAGGAGAAACAGGAGTGGACTGTTGCTACTGGTCTGAAGTCGTGTCAGATTGGACCTGAATCTTCTGGGAGACTCAGGGCCCTTTATGGACTGCAGGGAAATCAATGAAACGCTAGACTTACTCTCCAAACCTACTGGAGGAAGAGCGGGGAGCTGCAGAATCGAGGTTTATTGCGTTTTAGTGTGAAGTTTCCCTTGGAGAGCTGCTGGTTGGTGCAATGTGTTTTCTAAAGTCTAAAGTCAGTATAGCCGTCTACTAGGAAATTTTAGATTGCTTCATAAGCTAAGATGAGACTTTATTAATCTCACAGTGGAGAAATTCGTGCTCCTCCTCCTCCATCTTTCACGGAGATGCTGATTACATTTCCCAGCAGGCTTCGTGACCTGCCTAAGCTGCAAAAAATACCATTACCTGCTTTAATGATCACAGCATCAGTGCGCTAGATTGGCCAGCGATCTGGCCAGACCTAACCTTCTGAGAGGATCCGCGAGGTTCTCAACCGGGATTATGACCTTAGAGAACCTCATAGAAGGAGCGTCGCAAAGAGGAAGGTGAGAGATACCCGACCCAGCATGCAACTGGACTGAACACCGCTTTAAAGCAACCCAGGCTTCCTCAACACCTCAGCTGAGCCAGGTGGCGATTACCTCAATGCCACATTCACTGCAAAATCGGAACTAGAAGTAAGTAAAATGTTCTTAAAATTTGTGTCTTTGTCCTTGATTTGAGCAGGTAAATAAGATGATTTGCCAATAGAATAAGAATTTTGCACTTAAAACAGGAACAATTCATCTCAATCATCTTATTTCAAGTGCAGGATGTCTAATTATCTTATTTTAGGGGTAAAAATGCTCATTCCATTGGCAGATAAGCTTATTTACCTGCTCAAATCAAGGACAAATACACTAACTTTGAGAATATTTTACTTATTTTTAGATCCGTTTTTGCAGTGTTTGAATCATTCAGTCATTCACGCAGAATGAGCCCTGACAAGTATCGACGACATATAGTGTGTATCGCATTGCAGAATGTTGCCTGAGAATACCTTGAGCTGAAGATTGTATCTTGGAAGATGGACATCCGTCCCTTCCAGGCATTTTATCCCGATGACTTCTTCACTCAGCGTAAGACGATGGATGGATGGATGGAAATCCTGTTTTTATAGGTCAAACGTTTCTTTGATAAGTCATATTTTAGTTTTCACTAGCTCTAGAACTTAACAAAAATAAATACTTGAAACGTATCCCTCTGTGTTTAATTCATGTATTTACCAGTTCCAGTTTTTTGAATCAGGTTATTAAAATAAAATAACCATTCGAGGATGGTGTCTGCCTGGAAAGGTGCTTGTTTGAGCCTTCAGAAGGAGGGATCATGCAGTGAGAGCTCTGTTCTTGAAGGACACAAAGAGCAGGTTTCTGTTTTTAAACCCCCCGAGGATGCTATGTGTGTTTCCGCTGCCAGTTAGTCCATTCCTTCTCAGAGTGGCCCCGCTCGCTTATATCAAGTCTCTCTCTTGGTCAAAGGAGAGCACTGAAAGGAACCACTCAGATGGAAAAGAAGACCAATTTTAGATAATTACGCATGATGCTTATTTTCCTGTCAAGGCCTCTTTTTTGTAAGTGTGTTATTGAAGGGTCAAGAATCAGGACACAGACCGCAGCGTCAACAAGAGATAAATAAATAAAAAAATCTAATTTCCCCTCTTTTGGAAAAAGTTAAACCGCCGTGAAACATATGTTAGCGATAACGCGGAGAAGTTGCCATAGCAGCACTTCAGCGGTGCAGATTTCCATCGACCTGAATGTGAAAAAACACACCAATCTGTTCCATGGGTTCCCAGGGGTTGTCGTTGTTAAGCGGGAAGTTCTCTGCCTAATCTTCCAGCCTTGTTGCAAGTTTGATGAACCCTCCAAATCAAGTTTGAGGCCCCCAGGGACCAAATTCGGTTGGAGCACCAAACCAGTTTAGGTTAAATAGCCAACGTGGCCTGTTCACCTTCACGTGCAGCCCAGTAGTGTGTGCCGGCACAGTAACCCTCCCATTTAACGGGCGGTGCCAGATGCACATTAGATAAAGAAAACTGTGAGTCCAATCATGAGCCGAAGAAGAAAAACAAAGCATTTGTTTTCCAGAAACACATTGTGAGGAGTTTTTTTTTTTTTCTCTCCGTTGCTTTTTATCATCTCGGGACTGGACCGACTCGTTTGAGGCATTGCAACAAACGGTCTGTGCAAATCACAAAAAGGTGTAAAAAAAAAAGAAATAATCTAGCTTTTGACCCAGCAGGATTGCGTGGCGGTGTGGTACTTTGCAGAAACCTCCTCTACAATCATGTATTTAAATTAGGGATGCAACAAAAGAAAAAAGAAAAAGACTTGCTGATTAGAATTGGCTGATTTTACAGCTGCTCTGTTTTATCCTTTGGAGCACCGAGCCTTTGCCCTTCATGAAACACGTTGGATTTTAAACATTTTTTTATTTTAGAGTGAAGGCAATTACCTGTATTCTCTGGGGAACGCACACAGAGACGGCGCTGTTTTAAGTAAGAATAGCCGCACTAATTGCTGGTAAAGAATGCTAAAACATATATCACATTTTGACCTCCCTTATCTTGGGTGTACGTTTGCACCATTAAACAGTTTCTGAACTAGTTCCACGTTTTCTCACCGCTTAAGGCTTCGTGAGTCGCTGCCAATTGAGGTGGAGGATTGTTTGACCAACAAAAAGTACAGCAACTAATTAGAAATTGGTGCAAACTTTTCCAGCAGAACAGCAACTTTGGCCGTGCACAGATGTAGACACGGCCATTTTTACCCGACCTACCCAGGCCGATGTCCATCTGGATCTATTAAGCAGAATGTGACAACAGGAAGCTCTAACAATGCATGCACCCTCATTAAATGTGTTTCAAATATATATTTTTCCTGATTAGACACTCCACAGATGACTTTACAGCTGTATTTAGGAAATTCTCTCTGTGACAGATGACCGTACAAATTTATATTGCTCAAGTGCTAGAGTAAGAAGATGCTCCTGCATGTGTTAGCTCATTGCTTCTGAGTGCAGGAAGCCGCATCCTGAAGCCTCACCATGTAGAAAGGTGCCGGGCGACTGAGTCCGCCCCAACACAGATGCCGCCGGGGACTCGCGTTGCCACCTCCTCTGGCTCTACAGGGTTACTGTGACACCTTCCAGCGCCCTGCAAGGGATGCCAAGACTTGAGAGATTTACAGTCTGTGGCCTGCTGTGGCCTGTCTCTTCTCTGTTTCTTTTTTTTTCTTTTTTTTTTTTTTTTTTACTCTGCAGCAGCCGCCAGAGTGCAGGTTTCTCAGCTCCCTCAGCCAGGTGTTATTAAAGTGGTATTGATCTTTGGAACGCTGGGAAGTCCATTTTACTTAAGTTTGATCAAAGTGGCATCCAGCCTGTGGTCTTGGAGCTTTAACGTGGGAGTGGGAAATAGCTTGCGGGGCTGCCAGGGCATGGATGACTGAGGACTGGTATGTAACGGAGGACTGGAACCGGGAATATGTGGAGCAGGAGCTGTAAAAAATAAATAAATCTGTCAGTTCTCAAAAGTGGCACTCCCCTTTTATGTCATTGCTTGAAATGACAGAGATTTGATGCTCATTTATTCTTGAAGTTTGCAAGTTTCCCTCGAATATTGTGCAGAGAAAGGTAATTCCAAACACAGATGGGCTTGTGTTTACATCCTGGATGTGATAGAGTGAAGCTGCACAGCTTTAGCATACAGACAGATGTGTAATTACGCCTCCCCCCCCCCCCCACCCCCAAACGAAAAAGGCAGAGCTGTGAGTCGCAGCCGTTTCACTCCCTGCATTTTCTTCCCCAAGGTAAGCGAGCTCCAGACTGCAGAAAGTGGGTCTGCAAGACGGATGCTGCGAGTGCCATTCCTTATCCCCTACCCAGAGGAAAGAAAAGCCTCCTGAGCAGTTTATATTTAGACTGCTGGCTGTGTTTCAGTTCTTTACCTATGCCGTCTGTGTCAACATATTTACAGCTGCTTTCTTCCGTTTTTACTGCGGAGAGCTCGGCGTATTCCGGGCCACAGACAAAGCTCTGGATTGCAGCGCTTGTTTCTGACCTATTGTTCAGAGCTGCCTGTGTAGTCCTCTATTTATGAAAGGCCCGGTGAAATCGGAGCCACTGACACTCCTTTAAAAGTCAAAGCACTCTCTGCGGGAACCCCCCCCCCCTTCCCAACAGGCTAATGTGGGCTTAAGCTTTCTGCCATGATGCCTCCTATCTAAAGGAGTGAGATTTCTGGTCCGACCGGTTCTTTTTCAGCTAAAGAAACATCCTGAAAAGGACCCGGCCATAAAGCCGAGCCACTCCGATTTATCTCAGAGTCGTTAAACTGACATGGACGTTCACATAAACTTTATCTGGACGGTGGAAATTGAAGAGCATTAAAGTGTAACAGAGCATTGATAATGTCTGCTGTGCCGATTTTAAAATGGAGCAAAGCATTTGAGAGTCGCCCAGCGTGGCGTCCGCAGCCAAACTGCAATCTTTTCTCTTTAGAAATTCACATGCGCTGAGCTAAAGTTAATGCGGTTTTTATGCAGTGCCTTGCAAAAGCATTTATATGCCTTGAACTTTCTTCTTCTTTTTTTTTTTTTCTTTTGCATTTCGATGCATTGCAACCACAAACCTAAATGTGTTTTATAGGGATTACATATTATATAGACCATCAGAATGTTGCATGTAACTGTGAGGTGAAAGGGAATGGAGACTTTTAAATTGACTCATACATTAAAACTAAAAAAGTGGGACATTGAGGCATTTACATTAAGCCACCCCGAGTCAAAACTTTGCAAACCCCCATTTTGATGCAAGTGAAGCTAAAAGTCATCTAAAGATAGCAAATTATGCTCCCTTTTGTGCAAAATACATCAACCATGGTTAGATTTAAAGGAGACCATCAGATTTTTTTTATGTTTTAGCTTTGCTAAAGATTCTGGTAGAATTTACATCTGGACTTTAACTAGGCCATCCTAACTTTGATCTTATCCACATTTTGTCTGCTTAGGGAGGTTGCCTTGCCGTTAAGTGAATCTCTGCTCCAGCCTTTTGTACTTTCTGATAGGATCTCTTCCAGTATTTCCATGTATTTAGCTCCATCCTTATCTCCGTGCTACCACCATTTTTGGGTCATCAATCGACCAGTGAGACATTCAGAGCTTGGGATATTGTCTCATAATCCAGTTATTCTTCTACAACTTTGTAGTTGACCCAAATCTGTGTGTTTATTTTGTCTCCTGGGGGCTATTTGTTCCTCTGACAAACTAAAGCTGCACAATGTATTAATTTGCAATCAACAACAGTATCAATATGCATCATATCACAATTGCAAAGGAGAGATTTCATATAATACTGTATGTCCATGCCCGAAATGCCATGGTATGCATTCAGACTCTGCATCCCGGTAATATATGTGTATCTTTGGCCAGTTGGATGGACTTTCTCCACCATTGATGACAAAGAAAAGAGACAAGAAAGAAAGAGAAAAGTCATGAAACACGTGGGTTAATCACAACAGTAATATTCAGCATTACTAATAAAGTTTCATATTCTTCTGATATTGCTAACCCCTAAAACACACATCTGAGGCCTCTACAGAGCGGCTCTATTTATACTGAGATTAAAGGCAAAATTCTATTTAATAGTTAGATCATTTCTGAATGCAGGTGGTTGCACTGGATTATCTGGACCTAATGGGGCTCAATACAAATTCATGCCACACTTTTCAGATTTTATTTGTAAAATACTAAAACAAAAATCCACAAAAATCTAAAAACATTAGATTGTAACATGATAATAGCTCAACAATAATTCAAGAGGTTTAAATTTGTTTTGTGAGGCATTGTAGCTGTCATTTTTACTGGAGTTTTTTTTTTTGTGGTTTTTGAAAAGCTAAAAAGTATTTTGTCTCTTTCTGCCTGCAGCGGGTCGACGGCACAGCGACTACGCTGCGATGGCCGCTGTGCCGTAGAGCACAAGTGCAGACTGGTGGTAAATCGGCCCGCAGACTCAACTGAAACCCGTTGAGCACATATCACCTGCATTAAATATATAATGGATAAGGATTAGGCCGTTCTGGGGGATGCCAATTATGCCGCTTTCCAGTGAATCCGTAATTTTTCAGACTCTTTGAAATCTCAGTAGAAGGGGAAAACATCTAACTCACCCAAATTGGTGCAGTTCCACTGCTTGGATGGGAATATTGCACAGAGTTTCATCACAGTTCCAAGCAGGGGAAAGTTGCCACAATTTCAGCAGAAAAAGGAAGGTGTACACAGATTTCTTTTCTTCCCTCGTGCAATCATCAGGACCAGAGAGGCTTCGGATCGGTGTCTGATTTAAATGTAAATCAAAAAAAGCAGATGTGAGCGATATTCCAGCATTTGGTGTTATGCTGGCACACGTGTCAGCGTCCGACCTAGAGATGGGTTGGAAGGCTTTTGTCAAGTGGCGCCTCAGACTCTTTGTTCTGATTCAGGTGTTGGGAGTGAGACAGAACAAAAGGCAGAGCCTATTGATTTCTCAAACGCAGCCTTTCACAGCCAGCCCCGCTGCCTTCTTTCTCTTCAAACTCTCCCGGTCGATCCTACATGACCTCCCATCAAAATCCTTCTCTTTTTGACTTGTCACCATTTCAGCACTGACTCGGGGGATCCCAAGTACTTTTTTTCTAAAAAAAATAAGAATAAAGAAACGTTTCATGGCTCTAAGACATTTCAGGGGGAGGGTAGTTCAAGGCATGCCTCTTTTTTACCATTTCCTCCGAGACGAAGTATGCGCATTTAAGCATTTGTTAAACAGCCAGTTCATAGAAAGCGTTTCTTTTGACAAGCTGGTATAAATTGCCTTAAGGCAAAAATAAAACCAATGTGTATTTGCTGGCAAGTGAGATACTAATTAAGAAAGATATCTGACCAAAAAGCTACATGCTGCATCCCATCGGATCCTTTTTTTTCCTCCATGCCGTTGCTCAGAAATAAGTCAGGGATTCCTGTTAATGCAGGCGGGGGCTTTGATGTTTGGAAGTCTTGCGATTCAGAAATCTTCCTCTTGCATAAAGAGTCTGACAAAAATAATCCATACACCATGAACTTTTTTTCTTACAGATTTTCATGTTGCAAGCACAAATTCCTGTGTATTTTATTGGGATTTTATGTAATAAACCACACAAAGTAGTGCAAACAAAAGAAAATATAATAATTTTTCAGCCGCAAGGGACCAGTTGGATTTACAACAGGAAAGGGCTGGGCAATATATGGAGATTTTAAAAAAATATGGAGATTCTTTTGTAAAATGAGATATATCGTTCATATCGAGATGGTCTATGTTGCGTTATAATCATTTTGT
This sequence comes from Fundulus heteroclitus, assembly GCF_011125445.2. Lineage (NCBI taxonomy): Eukaryota > Metazoa > Chordata > Actinopteri > Cyprinodontiformes > Fundulidae > Fundulus > Fundulus heteroclitus. The sequence continues at coordinate 19,972,619 of NC_046363.1, read as the reverse complement.
AATGTATTCCAGTAGGTTCTTTTTTCAGCTGTTTTACATATTTATCTACAGCTGTTTGTTAAAAATATACCTTTGGGACATTTGGGATAAAGCTTTGATTTACGGATGCCTTTATGAAAAGAAAAACATATAGAGATAAACATTGTATATCAGCATTGAGCCTAAAATGATCGAGATGTTATTTTTGGTCCATATCACCCAGCCCTATGACAGGACTTTGACTGGACCATGCTAATCCACAAATTTGCCCTGAGATATAACTATTGCATTGTAGCTTTGGAGGCATGGTTGGGGGCGTAGTCCTGCTGGAAGGTGGAGCTCCGCCCGCTTTTTCAAGCTTTATTGCAGCACGCAACTGCTGTTGTTTCCAGGATTGCCCTGGATTCAGCAGCATCCATTTTCACGTAAATTCAGACCAGCTTTCCTGTTCCAGCTGAAGAAAAGCATTCACACGGCATGATGCTGCCACTACAGTGTTTTACCACAGGGAAGGTGTATTCTGGGTGATGTGCAGTGTTAGTGTCACACAACGCACAGCAACACCCTAGTTCAATTCTAGGGTGCTTTCACCCCAGAATAGTCCTGGGGAACTGCTTCAAATGGACAGGGAGTGTCCTAAAATGAACTCCTTCATTTGGTTTGGTTCTCTGTTACAGTACATTTTAGAAAGTGGCCCAAACTGTCTGGTCAATGTCATGCAGTCACAACGTCGGCTATTTAGTATGAGCAGCAGGTGAGAACATGAGCCATGCAGTACGAGGTGTATACCAGACACAAGCATCAGTACTGAGAAAAGATGGCGGAGTGTGAGAGACTGAAAAGCTCCATTGTTTACATAAACACAGAGCAGGGATTTCAGAGTTTGCAGATCCTGTATATATATATATCTATATATATATCTATCTATCTATATATATATATAGATATATATATATATATATATATATCTATATATATATATATAGATATATATATATATAGATAGATAGATAGATGGATGTATACAGCTGGTTGTCCCCTAATGATCACTAACAAACTGGTGCCGTTACAATGAAGTTGTATAATATTTATACTGGGACTAAATCTATTTACTCATCATCTGACTTTTGAAAGCAGTTGGTTTGTTGAATTTTATTTAGGGGCTACAGAGTTAAGTAAATACTTTAGAGTAAACACCTTTGTAAAACTCTGTAAATTCTAAAGAAAGCGCGTTTACCTTTAGTGCCCCCTGTGGCACTTAACAGTCTTCCAGCATCACCTTACCGCTCATTCGAGAGTTTGAATCCCCTGTGACTGTACCTCAGGTGGTTGCCTTCTCCATTAAATTTTTCATCTGTGCTTCTGTGAGTCTGTAAACGCAGATACGGCCCGTTTGTTTGAAAAGCCATGTAGACTCTATCACGCTCTGAGGCAAATTTAAAATGTCATTCTCTATCACTTTTTTTATTTTGTTTTGTTTTGCCATCCATGCAAAAGCGGTGTCTGAAAACTGAGCCATTTTTAAAAATACATCTGATAGATGATTCCTAAAAATTCCTGGAAAAAAGGGAAGCTTTGTGAAAACGCTGACAGCTCACCTGTTATGTGATCTGCTGTAAATCTGCTGGCTCACGGACCCCGCCTGGGTGGAAGAGACTTTTAGTGCGTTTCTGTTGTTTTTTTTGGCTTGTTGATGTGAATAGCAGACATTAGGATGGGGGGGGGGGGGGCACTAGAAGGGATGATATGAATGGAAAGCTTTTAGGGAACTTTTCAAATAGCCTGAACGTATTTCAGCCAAAGCCGCAGTTTGTGCTTCTCACATTATCGCGGAAATATGCAAGAATGTCAGGGGAGCCTACTGGCTGTCGTTAACAAAGAGCTTAATTCAAAAACCACAAAGACTGTAATTATTGCTGTGTCCTTTTGTGTGTGGGTGTTTTTATGCACATTGGCGAGTGCTCGCTATGGTTTTTTTGTTTTTTTATGTTTTTCGCCAGCGTGTAAGTGCCAGATTGGTGATTGTTCCCACCTGATTATATGTAAATATTTGCTCAACTCTTTCGGCCATTTTGAACTTCCATAAATCACAGCCATGCGGATTATTACCAGGCTTTTGTTTGCTTTATTCTTGCATGGTATAAAAATGCAAATGCGGGGGTAAAAAAAAAACAAACAAATTAGCTCAGTGATCAGAGGACATGCTCCTCTGGTGATAAATGCGTTGCTCTTAAAGGATCAAAAAGTCATGCTTTGTTGTCGGATCAGGCGGCGTTGTGTTTAGCTGGCAGCTGGATCGCACCACGTCGGAGACCTCGGTGCACGTTGGCTGCGGCCTTTTGTCTGCTCGGACCGTAGGGGTAATTAGGAACGAGCTTAGTCCGGGATTATGGTCGGACACAGGCTGATCACAGGGGACAGGAGGAAAAAAAAGCATTAGAAGAATGCCTGTTAATATGGGTATTACCGTGCTTAGCGGTGCTATCATGTGACATTAAGACAGCTGACAATGGGAGCTTGTTGATGCAAGGATCCGTACCTCTGAGGTAATAGGCTTTACTGCGAAAAAAGGCATTGTCTATCCGCAGCGCTCACAGCTCTCCAGCCTCCTTTCTCTTCGGCTTCCTCCCTGCACAAACTTAAAACTTGGGGCAATTTTTCTCAACCTAATGAGGAAAATTGCAGTATTTTGGCGGTACAACTCCTGGAGGTATGCTCGCCTCATTCAGAGGTATTTACTTTACACCGGCACCTCTGAAATGAAGCGTGCACGATTGTTCATTTCCCCTGCGATTGCACACATGGACGGATTCTTGCAGTTTTTTTTTTTCCTTTTTTCCTGGAATGCAATTAATGTTTTCATTAACCGAGTTAAAGAGCTGCATGGCACGACTAAAAAGACAGTACCCTTGGGTTCTTGTCTTTCCCTACTTTTTAAAGGGTATCGCCTGTGTTATGGCTTGTGAAACAAAGCATGGCTGCTCTGTTGTTCACTGTGCAGAGATGTAACCCGACGCCTGTAGCCTCTAGACCACCTCTATTACCAAAGCCATTTGTTAGCCTTTGCAGAGGATATGGAAGTAGGCCAGTGCTAATATCATAGGGAGAAGATTTATCCAAACACAGGGAAGTTATATCAAACGCAACCATCTCATTTATTGCACTACTGTTATTTACAGTGAACTTGCTCTGCGGAGAACTCCGCTGCAGGTGCCCCCCCCCCCCCCTCCACCATAACAAGGCTTTGTTCTGACCTTATTGAGAGGGAGTGGGGGAATTGTTTTCCGGAGTCTTAAAGAGCTAATCCCATCAGAGGGATTGCGGAGTGTGGAGAAAACTTAACGCAGTCACATCTGAGGTACCGCTGCCAGAGTATGAGACAGGCAGGAAGGGTTGTTGTTGTTTTTTTTTTTCTCGCCAACATTCAGAGATGCAACAAGATCTCGGGGCAGCTCTCGAGACTTTTGCATCGATTAAATGCCACAATAGTTGTTGTCTAAGGGAAATCCGACAGGATGTTACTTTGTTTAGTACAATAGGATTTCATTGTGGGCCCTAAACAAGGGTAGTCATGATTCTAGAAATCTAAACTTGTTGCCAAGAAAAAAACACTCCAAACTGTATTTTCAGTAAAGCTGTGGTTTTTTTTAACCTAAGGCTCTTTCTAATAAAGATAAAATAAAAGAGCCAACAAGAAAACACTTGCAAGAGTTGCTATATTTTTTATATATGCATGTACCTATATAAGCTTAACATGTAATTAAGAAATGGGTTTCTTCAAATGTTGATGCAAGGATCCGTACCTCTTAACAAGGATAACAAGGATCTGGTCCGTCCACATGTATTCAGCATTATGGATATTTTTAATTTCTGTGTTTCTGGTCATTTTAAATCATACATTCTTATTTTGATCAAACAAAGTCGACGGGTTGCCAGCCAGGGGTTCTGACTAGCTTCTCGACACTTTTAGTCAACTTTGGCCCCAAATATTGTTAATTTGATTCTTGCACACTCCGGGAACATTTTTAATTTGATGTAAGACTTTTCTAAGTAAGCATGGACGTGTTTGTATTTAATCCCATCTGTCCATCAATACAAACTATTGTTTTTACTTTAAGGATTGTCTACAAAGAACCGACAACTCTGGAAATGTGAGCGTGGAGAAGTAGGACATTTTTGCCTAAAACGAGCAGGAGCCCTGTGTTAAAATCTTGTTTTGTTCTTCTGCACCCAGTGTTTTGTATCGTTACCCCCCCCCCCCCCTCACCCCACCCTCGCCCCAGTGACATTGCTTTATTTGCCCTGAACGGGACAGCAAATGAGGAAAATTGCCCTTTGTGAAGGATCGTCTGCTGTCCGAGCGATCCCCGTGAGCTTTCTCATCGTGATGCAGCGGAGGGAAGCAGAGATGCGACGGCTGACTTTCATTTCATTCATTCTTTTTACCTCTCAGAGGAGGGTTTCTCACTTCGCTGCTTGTCTGTTGGTGTGGTTAGGCATATGTGCACCTGGGGGAATGGGCTCAGTCAGTGCCGGGGAGCCGCGGAGCCGAGGATTTATCCCAGTCCAGTGAGTCTCTGTGGTGCCAGAAGCTCCAGTTGAAGGGTTTAAGAATGGCCTTGTCCGTCTGTTTTTCTTTTTCCACAGAGATTAGGAAAAAAGATTTTTTTTTTTTCTTCAGTGGAAATAAACGTCCGTCTGGGTGATACGTTCTGTTTGAACAGAATAAGTGAAAAAAGAAAGTTTAAAACATGGTGACTGGAAGGAGATTTAATTAAAAGGAAAAACGTTTTCAGGTCTGGAAGCAGGTAGAAAGAGCGGAAAAATCTGTATGGCTGTTCAGTCCTCTTTATCCATGAACCTAAATTCTGGTCCCAATGCTTTCGTAGCCTTTTCTTAATTCCAAATCATCTGTTAAAGACACCAGTACATATAACTGTGAAGCCAATGTTTGTTTTGTTGAAATATTTTTTTTTAGATTCAAACTTTAATAAGCTAGGAGAAAGAAAAACAAACCTCTTCCTGCTTACCTACAGGTTCAGCAGAGGGAGCGGTTTTTGATATTCCACAAATTTATAGAACCTTCTTAATGCTTTTATCACCTGATAAACACAGCAGTAAAAATAAATTTAAGGCTATAAACGATAGCACTCCCTTAATCGAGATTTAGAGCGGTGTTCATTTAGTGTTTAGCCTTTTTAGCAAACATCATTCTACGTTTGATATATTTCCCTCACAGTAATCAGTTGCCGTCTGCTTGTTTTCTTTTTTTTTAAAATATTTGTTGTCTTTTTTTTTTCTTCTGGAAGGCATTTATAGTGAAGCAGCTGCAGAACGCGTTGAGTCTGAGTTACAGCGAGAAAGCATCTGCTTTCTCCCAGCTGTCGTCTGCTGCTGCTTCTCCAGAGCCAAGTCATGTCAGCGTACTTCACACCACCGCTTTTTTTTCCAATGATGTTGTTTTAGTCAGAAAATGTATTTTGGGCCTGTGGTGCTTAAATGAAAAGTTTGTGAATCCTAAGTCAGTCTGGAGCATGAGCTAACTGCTGCTCATGGCTACCAGCAGGGGGCCCTCGGGAGAGCTTGAATTTCCACACTAGAGAAGAGATTATGTCAGGTTTAGTCACAAAAAACAAAATAAACAAAAACAAAATAAACATTGCTTGATAGATTTGACAGAAAAATAGTGATGCAATTTTCAGTTTTTTCAAAGCACCAGATGTGTTTTTGTTTTTAGTTAGTTTGTAAAAGTTGTCAGTGGGATCAAACCACCTGGTAAAATCCAATAATTCAGATTAGGTATTCCAGGGATTTTCTCTGTTTCATATTTTTTTATTCTTTACTTTTAGCTACAAAGAAAAACATAGAATTTTTGACCCCTTGGTGGAAGTAAAAAATAACAGGGCATATACAGCTGGAGACGCACCAGTCATTTTTTTCTTGCTGATATTCTTTGAAGGGGACATATCATGCAAAATCAATTTTTTTTAGCCCTTAAATACATTTTGTTGTGCACTTGGTGTCTCTAGGAGTGCAGAACATTTTAGTGTAGTCTCCCTAGGTGCTGCGTAAATATGTCTGATTGGTTGGTGCTTCTCTGGTCACTTCATCTGAAGACAGTGTCAAGACTTTTTTTTTTTTAAATAACACAAATCTCTTGATTTTTCACAAAATGAGCAGACCTGAGTGATTTTAGTTGAGTTTTAACTGCAACTGAAATTTTGATAAAATAATAAAACACATTTTTGGCATACATTTTGTCTTAGCTTGTGCTTTGTAATTATTTAGTTGGACACTGCACATGGCTCAACAAACAGAGGTCTGGAGCTGGTGGGATTTTGTGCATTCAGTATGTAAGCATTGAAAGGATGGGGCTAGTAGCAAAGAGGACATACAGGATGTTGTCCCAATGGATAAGAGAATTCAGAGAGAGATTGTCCGATCTTCAAATTCAACAATCTGTTTGATGTTCATATTCAGCTCACTTGGTGGGTGCTTCATATGTATTTTAATTGGTCGTCTAAAGCAGGGGTTCTCAACCTTTTGCAAGCTGGGCCCCCCCAAAGCTGGTTCGTTGCAGTTGGGGCCCCAGTGCCCCCCGCCCAGATCCCCCATCCCCCCGCCCCGCTCTACCTTGCATAGATAGATAGATAGATAGATAGATAGATAGCCCTAGGCTATTATTTTTAGGCCCACATTATTATTATTACCATCATCAGTAGCGGTAGGTAGGCCTATTATCATTTCTAGGCTATTGTTATAATTGGCAGTAGCACCAGACTTCTAATGTGAGCTTGCAGGCATTATTATTATTATTATTATTATTATTATTATTATTATTATTATTATTATTATTATGAGTAGTATAGGCCTATCACCATTACTAGGCTATTGCTATATAATTGCGAGGTTACATGCTTTTTTTTAATTCTTATTATTATTATTATTATTATTATTATTATCATCATCAGTAGGCCTATCACCATTACTAGGCTATTGCTATATAATTGTGAGGTTACATGCTTTTTTTTGTTATTATTATTATTATTATTATTATTATTATCATCATCAGTAGGCCTATCATCATTACTAGGCTATTGCTATAATTGGCAGTAGCACCAGACTTCTAATGTGAGCTTGCAGGCATTATTATTATTATTACTATTATTATTATTATTATGAGTAGTATATACCTATCATTATTACAAGGCTATTGCTATATAATTATGAGGTTACATGCTTTGTTGTTGTTGTTATTATTATTATCATTATTATTATCATCAGTTGGCCTATTATCATTACTAGTCTAACTCTTGGACTGAACGTATTTTTTGCCAGATGCATTCAAATAGTCACCAGAGTAAAGAAATGTATATTATATGTGAATTATGTGCGCCGTTTGGAAGTAATTTTGATAAAACTTGCTGTATAAGCGAAAGAGCACGAACGTTCTGCATTCGGGTTGTTCCGGAATGCGACGTCACAAACAGAACTAGTACCGTGCATCAGCCTGCAAATACTACGTCTTTTGCTACCGATTTGTTCAATTTTATTAATAACTCTTACTCTACGTACAAAAAAATAAATTAAAAAAAATTCTGATACATCTACAAACTCCCCCTCAAGCATCGGCGACTCAGATAAGGAATATATATACGAAGAAACGGAGTTTGAACAAGGTGAACCTGAGGAGACTATATCCAACGCTGGCCAACACATAGAGCCCATGCTCCATTGTAAGTACCCCTCACAATCCTCGCTTGTGAAGTGTGAATTGCATAAAACACTTTGTCACTGCTGGCAATCCAGTCCTTTTGCGTTTCTTTTACGAATGTATCCCATTTCTTTCGGACCTTTTAATCATTGTAGCGCTACTTTCTGGCCGGCACTAGACCGCGGTGAAGTTGGCTTGACATGGACATTCAAGCTCCGCGGAGTCAGCGGAGCACTCTTGAGAAACAAAAATCAAATCAGATTTATTGACGGTCCCACCGTGTATGGGAGGAGGGAGCAGCTGAGAGACGCTGGCCGAAATCGGAGTCCTTCAACCGGATCAACCGTGAGCTAGATCCCGCTGACTCCGCGGAGGTTGAATGTCCAATGTCAAGCTAACTTCACCGCGGTCTGCACTACAGCTGCTAACTACGGAGATTTTTTTTAATATACATACATGTACAATGTATGCAAACCCTCTGGCATGAGTCTGTGAAAAGAATTAATAGGACAAAAACACCGAAATAATCCTTAGTAACCAATGTTTGTTTAAACCTACCGGGCGGCTTGTCCTCTTTGCTGAAGCGCTGTGTGTCTGCTGTGTGTCCGCTTTCTGATGTTAAACAAACATGTCTGAACGTCCATCCATCCATTTTCTGACCCGCTTAATCCCTCATGGGATCGCGGGGGTTGCTGGTGTCTATGTCCCGATATAAAATAATTCTTAGCCGTCCCGTGGGTTCATGGTTCCATGCTCTGTCGTGTGTGCTGCCTGCCGTGTTTATAAGGCAGCTAAGCTACTAGCTATGTCGCCGTACAAGCCTTGGCCAGCATTTCACAGACTCCCTCCGTCCCGTCAGGCTTTTGCTGTATAAATCTGGCAATATGATACCATCAACCATCAACTTACTCTTAAAACGATCTTGTGATACGTTATCTAAAGAAGAAAAATATGCCGAGAACTCGTCAGCTTCCTTCCAGTCCGGCGCGCATGCGCGAAAAACCCGGATGAAAACCGCTTATCACCTGCATTTGCGCTCACTATCGACAAAACAATCAAATTTGTTCAAAACTTTTTTTTTTAAATCAGTCCAAACACATTTTAATTTTTATTCAGGAGTTATGTATATACAAAACTTTAACTTTTTATGAAAGTAGTTTAGTGATAAAAAAAAAGTGCAAATTTTTTTTTTCCCAGTTTTTTTCCACTCCCATCCTGTAGCCTACTCTCGCCCCCCCGGGAGAGTGTCGGCGCCCCCCCGGGGGGGCGCGCCCCACCGGTTGAGAACCACTGGTCTAAAGCAACAGTTTAAATACACCCATGTTATAATTAAGTTAAACACAAAGCCCACTGTATTAAGTCCACTACGTATGTTTTGTTTCAGTTTTATTTAGTAACAATTATAAATAAAGCCACTTAATAAAAACATTGTTCTACCTAAGTAAATCAAGACTACCCACAGAGTCATCCTTCCCCTGTAGTGAGCTGCACGCTACATTTCTTTAAGCTCCATCTGAGTGTTTGCAAGGTCTCTGTACATCAAAAGAAATATTTTTTTCTATTTATACTTGAAAAACAGTGATGCCACCCTGCAAACACATTGCCCAGCGTGGTCAGTTTATTAGCAAAATGTGTGGTTGTCCACAGAGGTTTGTCGTTGGGTTTGTTGATTCTTGGTGACCAGAAGACTTCTTTGTTAGATTTCACTCTCCCACAAGCTCAGCTTGTGTGCATCTGAACCTAGAGCTGCAACTATCTGTTGCAGTGCACCATGGGATTTCTCAAGAAGTGATTTTCATGAGTACTGTATGATCAACTAGCGGCCAGTGGCTTTTACTTTCTGGGCCGGATGCAGTTTTTATCAGGCCTTGAGCTTTATATGTTTGCTCTAAGGTGTGGTGCCCATTGTTGCTTGTCTAAACTCAGATTTGATTTTCATTGATGAAAGATTGCAATTAGCTTGATGTGGAAAATCTCAGGAAAACTAAACTACCAGTGGCATTGTTTCAAAGACTGATGAAAAACAAAAAAAAAAAAGAAATGGAAAAATTACTCAATTGTCTCCATTAATGCATCAATGCATTTTTCTTTAACATGTCTGTGAGTTTTACTAAATCCAAAACAAAGTTCCTCGAAGAATAAGCCTTGAAAAACTATCTTGGCTTAGTTGAGATGGATTTTCATACACAGAAAAAGACGTTGATTACACAACTACTCAAGTGCTTGGTGCATCACAATAAATTGCTTATGCAGACTCTGATTTCCTGTTTGTGAATGATACCAACACGAGAGAATTATTCAACTTGATATTGAGACAAAAAAGAGATTTTTCTTTGGCAAAGAAAAAAAAAGGCAAAGGCTTGACCTGAAAAGGAAATAAATGTTTCAGAAGAACGTGTGAATAAACATGACAGAAATCAAAAATTGAAGCTGCTCCTTTCTGACAAATTAGATTAAATTTCTCCTGCGTGTTTAAAGGAAAGAGTCTCCTCTTGAGGGCAGCTGTGATGATTTAATCAGACTTCAAAGTGTTTTCTAAAGGACGTATCAGTGGATCAATCCCTTCCTTTTCTCTGCCAAAGTGCCTCAGTGTTCCTAAATGCTCTATATTACTCATCATTCCTTGCCGTTCCTCCATCTTTGCCCTTGTAGCCTCAGCTTCAGAGCAACTCTGGGTTCCCCAGTGTTTCAGGGAACGGCTTCAGTATTCCAGACAGGGTGAGCAGCTAAAAGCAGACCCACCTTGGAGCACGTGCGTCTGCCCGCCTCCCAAGGAGCTCATTAAGCTCACGTCTGAAGGCATACATGCTTCCTGAGGCTGCTGAAAAACATGCACGGATATAGAGGTTAAAAGACCCCCAACAGAGACTTAATTTACTCATTCTGAGGTGACTGGGGAAGGTAACTTCATTAGCTAGTTCCTGCCATACAGCTTCATTAAACTAACCAAGCCTTAAACAGAACGGTCGTGCAGAGCATGAATGTTGCAGCTTGATGTTGAATATTTTTGTCCTAATGCAGCAGTGATGGGAGCAGTGAGTGTGGCTGAACAGTGCGCAGTGAGGAAGGGACAGAGGCGGGCCAGGTAGTACACCTGGGACATCTGGCTGCTCTGTAATTTTCAAAGTGACTCATCTTTCCGGTAATGAGCAGGTAGCAAGCTTAAAACCCGCCGGGCGAGTACGCATAGCCGTTTTTGCTTGAAGATGTAGAACACTCAGTCCTCTTTATGTGGTCAGTGCTGACAACTTCTCTTTGGTTTTGTTGGCTTTGACGTTGTTGCCTTATTCCTACAAAAGTTTAGCCAGCAGTTATTCCTCACAGACCTATCTTCTCTTTTTATTAATCTGATTCAGTCGGTGTTTACCATAGAGATTCAATCATGGCATTAACATAATTTTCCTTCATAGATTTTAATAAGATTCTACCTGTCTGTCTCTCTGTCAGACAGATAATATCTAATTAAAGAGATTAGGTTGCCCAAACAGAAGAAACAAAAGCAAGGCCAGGTAGATTTATGTAGTCAAAGGTTATTGGTCTCCTCCCATTTGGATGTACCCAGAAAAACACCAGATTGAGGCCTCCAGGAGGCATCTTCATCACTGGCCCCAGTCATCTCAGCTGACTCCTTTTGATGTGAGGAAGCAGCAGCTTTAAAGGTAATTTCAGCTGCTTGTTCTTTTGGTCATGATCCATAGGTGAGGTTTTGACCACAGGTGAGGAACAGACTATAGACATGGGGCTAAATTGATGATCAGTTCTTTCTTTGCCACAACATATCTTGGCATTGGTTACATTACTACAGGTGAGATCCATACCTGTCCATGCATTCCCACTCAATGCTGCTCGTGAACAAATGGTAAATGGACTGGTTTACGTAGTGCTTTTCTAGTCATACTGACCACTGAATGCACTACGGTCACATCCGATTACTCACATTCATACAACGATACAAAGATCAGTAGGCAACTTGACGTTAAGTGCTTTGTCTAAAGGCACATTGACTTGTGACAGGAGGCAGTTGGGTTTGAACCTACAACCTTCCGACTGCAAGACGTCTACTCTGTGACGTCAACAGACCCGGTAAGAAACCCAGGAACTGGAGCTTCTCCTGTCAGGCACAGACATCTGGAGGGACCAACATCTCCTTTTTCTGGCGGAGAGCCGTGACCTCAGACTTAGCAACTGGCTTTTATCCCTGCTGCTCCAAACTTCACAAATCACTCCAGTATGCTCTGAAGATCACGAGTTTAAGATGCCTACAGAATTGCATCATATTTGAAACGCAAAGATGGCAAAGAGTTGTTTTTTTTAACCCTGAGAGCCTCTTTTGCCACAACCACAACTTGAGATTCCATCCATGAAAACCACAAACAGGATCACTGACAAAGGGCAACGCTGGTTAAGTTGAAAAGCAAGCTCCAATGTGTACAGAAATGCAGACACACCTTTTGCTTTAGGTTCAACTAAACTAAATTAAAAAATAGTGTTGCACCGATACCGATACCAGTATCGGACGGGGCTCTGATCCGGCACTAAAATGATGTCCACGGTATGGGCGAGTACCAACAAATAGGGCACCGATACCATTTTGATGTTTGTATGTCACTTGAATGCAGCCTTCTCTTCCCCGACTAGTATTATACATGTTATATAAGTTCATGAAAGTTGCACTATTTTGGCATTTGAGAGCCAAAACTCAGGGTTTAAAAGAGATTATTCCATTATTAATGTAATTTTACTGTCTTACTGTTGAAATACTATTAAACATGTTATAATTTCACAAAGGTTGCACTATTTTGGCCTTTGAGAGCCAAAAGTTTATTCAACTATTGTCAACCATTCCAGGTAGGCAATAAAAAGTTCTACTACCCTAAGTAGTATGCAGTTCTTCATATATACACACACGCATCAATTTCAAACAGATGGTATCGGTATCGGCCAATACTGCACAGCCAGGTATCGGGTATTGTATCGTGGCCAAAAAATGGCATTGGCGCAACACTATTAAAAAATACCCTCTTTATCAGAATGGGAAATTAAACATAGGGTTCTATTGCCTTTGTAAACAACCCTGACATGTTCCACTAGCACCCACAGTTAGTATCTCCAGGCTCATAAAGCCTTTCTAAATGGGCAAAACTCACGTGGACCAGACTGCCGATCTTCAGTGGTTACCTTAACAACATTGTGATATAAAAACATCTTGTCCACTCTTCCAAACCAGGATGAAAGCTACAGTGCCTAAGCAGTTCTACTTAACTACTGAACTCTTAAAGGCTCTGCATACTCTCAAAATTCACCTTTCATGTCTTGTTTTATCATTTGGATCATTTTGGTAAGCACATGGCTTCCATTTCCCAGCCAAAAAATAATTATAGATTTTTTTCTTCCTCGCGAATATCAGAGTAATATGTTAAACCTTCATTGTGCTGCAGATTGTCTCAGATTAAACACTTAAAATCTCTCTTTAAGGAATATGGATTAAAAACAGATTCAAAGTGTCCGGTCTGAGACCTGTTTCTCATCAGGTTCCAAGCTTTCCGATGATGGAGACAGTTCTTGACTGTCTTCTTTTTGTCTCTAACAACCTAACACACAGTTCTCCTTTGGAGCGTGTGTATGCTCCGCTAAATTGTTATTCTTACCAGACACAAGGCTGTAATATAATATTCAGAAGGCAGGCTTTAGTGCCAGTCCAGACTAAAAAGTATTCCTAAGACCTCTGTCAGAGTACCGCTGAGGCTATTTCTCTGACCTACAAATGCTTCAGAAAATAAACGCGCAGACACAAGCCCAGGCTTGTCAGCTCCCCAGTCATGTATCCTGGTCAAGGTGAAGAGTTTGAAGAGGGGGTGGGCATGCAGACAGGGAGGGGGCGGGGGAGGAGAGAGGAAGGAAGAGGCTGGTTTTGGAGGTGGTGAATGTGAAGCCCCAGAAATGCAGATGCATGGAGATGAGAGGTGGGAAAAAAGGGGGATAGATTTCGCAGGTCCTGCCGGCAGCCGCCCTGCTGTTGTCAGTCTCAAGCTGACAGGCCAGATTCAGTGGGATTGTGTCGAGCTGCCGCTTTGATGAAATGTTTTCAGGAAGCCAGGGGAGGGGGACTGAGCTGGGCTCCAACCTCTGCCTTTAAACAGTCGGAAGAAAGTTTTGATGCAGATCTTGCTTTAAAACCCTTTTAAATAGCGAGCAAACGTAGCAATAACAGGTTTGGAGGCTGCGGGCTAAGTGATCACACGTTCATGTACACCATATATTTATAAGAGCAAAATATAATTTGAGGAAAATTACACCTCTTCAAAATCCTCCAATCATCCTGGTGACGCTGTGTGTGTGTGGTGGTGTTTACAGTAGAGCCGGCAGGCACCGCGGTAGAGCCACACAAATACAGTCGCTCAGGTACATCATTAGTGGATTTAACAACATCAAAGCTCATAACTCTCTGTGTTATGTTATTATCACTGCAGCCGCTGCGAACTCGTGTTGCTGTTGCCTCCGGTGACATGCGGGGTGGAGAGCTTCCTGCCTGAGCTTTCAGCCCCGCCTTTTCAGGGGCCGGGGATCAGCTGCCTGTGCAGAGAAACGTTGCCCTCGTTCCTTGACCTTTGGTAAAATCACCCACATTAACATTCTCCCAGTGGAAATAGGGAGGAGAATGGTCATGTGAGCTGGATTTGCTCTTTCTGCTTTCTGCAAATAGGGGCATATTAGCTGAGAAGAGTAGGGGGGGGGGGGGGGGGTTGCAGCTGATTGGATAAATGACCTTTTTAGCTTGTCAGAGTATTTTATGGTAGACATATGTATTATTCGATATTCTGGGACAGTCTTCTGCTGTGTTAATTCTATTAACGAGACGTCAGAAATGTTATGCTTTTTTATTTTTTCACTATTCTGGACTTTTTTTTACTTTATGCTAATTTGATATCAACTATATTTATGTACACTGCAGTTTTCAAACCACTAATAATCTATATTTACATAAACCATTTGAGAGTTATTGAATGTTTTGCTGAGAGAAAGAAAAAAAACTCAAACACTACCATGTTGTTGGGTAGCTTGCAACAAGCTAGCTTCCTAACAACAAACTAGCAACAAGCTTGCCTGTTGAATATCTGTGATCTAAAATCATTTAATATTTACTCATACAAAAGTATTTAAAGTGATTTTTTTTACAGTGGTGTAGCATCTCCATGGTGTTTTGGTTAACTGTGGCAACTTTGTGACACTGCCACGTACAACACTTTTTTTCCCTGAATGAAGACATTTCTAGAAATTATGCTTTTAAGACAGAACAAATGCTATTTTAATATTTGCATTTGTAAAAACAAACTTATGGAGGTAGGGCACCAAAACTTGCTCTAACCCAGGGGCCCATATCCCCTTAGATCCGGACCTGAAATTATTTTATTGTTGTAGCACTTTTTTTTTTATCTTAAACTAGTGAAGGGCATAAATTTAAAAGTATTTTTAAAGCTATTTGTTGAGAGCTATTTGTAATTATAAAACACATTAAAAGTGTGTTGTCATAGTCCCTAAACTTTGCTTATGTCGGTCCTAATAACTGGATATTTGATACTTACAGTATGTTTAAACATTTAGAGAGAAAATACTGAAGAAAAAATAATGTGTTAGAGGTAAACAGTAATGACCAAAACCAAAACAAATTTATTTAAGCAGGTCTGCAGTTGCTACCGGTATTAAGGTATATCATAGATTTAAAAAAGATTTAAAGTTTCCATCATACCAATCCTAACCTTTAAAGTCCTTTTTTTCTGGATGTTTGTGAAAGTGCCAAACAGACCAGGGTTTTCTTTGTCTCCATAAGGAGCTGCCCTACAAGTAGGTGCCAACTGCTGGTTTAACCGGTTGAAAGAAGGCTTTTAACTACAATCTAGTATAAAACTTTGACAAATGGTAAACGTTAGGAATTCAGACCGAAAAAGGGAAACTTTCATACAGGGGAAGGCCAACCAAGAATACAAGATGCTGTACTACAGAATTTTCAAATACAATTAGCTTTAATGTCACCGTTCATATTAGTATTAAATGTAAGTGAACCAACAACTATGTTAAAGTTATACTCTTATAGGCTGTAACAGCATTAGCACGACTCAACATTAAGGCTGATCTACATTGTTAAAGCCTCTGTTTTTAACAAACAATGCAGACATAAAAAAAAAATTTAGTCTGTTCCCAATTCTGTGCTGTTGATTTAGCTTAATACTTAATGGAAAGTTTTGGTCTCTTTTGTTTTATTGTTTTTCCTTTGATTGTTTTTTCAAAGAAAAAAAAAATGATGCCATTTTAATTCATATTTATACAGCGTAATAGAGAGAACATATCCCAGCAGTAAAAGATGCAAATGAAATATGCATGAGGAGTATATTACATAGGTATCCGCAGAGATCCTAACCACCGAGCCTCCCAACACACAGCAGTGATCTACTCGATCTGCCCCTTGTCTGATTTACTTTGGCTGAATAGTGTGTTGTTGGTGTGTTGGAAAGATCACGGGTAGAGCACCTCTGCAACTGGGGAAAACAGCTAAGGCTGGTGTCAGATTAGAGGCAATTACACCTAAAGCCTAAGGCCTCGAGCATCGGAGCGTCAGACTGTTGCTACATAGACCTGAAGGATTAACAGGGTGGCCTATAGTGTGTGTCACGATGCAGGTGACCGGTTCTATTTTAGCATCACTGAAGTGGTGCGCAAGATGGCCTGCTGAAATGCTTTGAGAATTTTTGTTGAGATTTCCATCTCCTTATGCCAATATTATAAAGGAATATCTGGTTACCTTTTAACCTTTTAAAGTTACCTAAACAAATTTTTTAAATAGACATAAAACCAGGCTTCATAGGTTTTTTTGTCAATGTTATGTGGACTATATATAGAAAAGTAGAGATAAATTCTTTTCTCCAGATTTTTTTACGCTCACAGCATGGTGTTAAGAAAGCCGTTATCTTAGCAGTGTTGTAGCACACATACGCGCTGTTGCAGAGCAGTATGAGGTTAAATGGGCAGGATTAGCATAAGTTGGTATTCAAAATATGGTGGAGGGTTCTTAGTATCTGCCGAGGGTTTAACCAGCTGCGCCCTGCGTTCTTCACTCCGTCTCAAAGCTTCTTTCAGCGCTCCCCTTCTCTCCTGCGTGCTCAGCAGAAACCATTCTCACCTCGCAGAGCAGCGAGCGCGCAGAGGTTAGAGGAGGTTGCCGTGTTATTACAACTCGTTTCGGCTCCGGCTCTGTTTGTCATACTTTCTTCTCACTCCATTCACATCTCGATTGGCCTGATCTATTCATTTGACGCTCCTCCAACCTCCCACACGCCCCGAGGCTGCGTGCTCGCAGGGGGGCCTCTGTTTACTTGGCTGCTTCCTTCATTTTTTTTTTGAACATTATTTTCAGATGTTCTTTGGTGTGTTCTTGGCAGCGGCAAGACTTTTTGCATTTCTTTAATGCCAGTGGCGCAGCATATAGAAGTTTCGAGTATTATGTAGAGCTTTCTCAGTGAAACTGCACTATGCTTCAGATGAGCTTTCAGCAGTCCTGGAGCAATAGCCTCCATCTATGCTTTTCAAATGTAGTTAGTACTGCTGGAGATTAAATAGAGGTGCTTGGCTGGCAACAGTCTTTCAAATTTCTCTACTCTCATTCTGAGTCTTCTACAGCCTCTTTACTTATTTTTTTTACCCATCTCAATTTTTACCTTCTTCGCCTTCTTTTCCCACAGAGGGGAAAGTAAATATTAAAACATTAATGTTTTTGCAGTAGCTGTATTTCTAATGGGGCTGTTGGCATGAAATTCACACCGAATGCTTTTAACAAACAAAGTAATCCACACATTTAAAGAAATTCAAACAAAGATGTTCATAGATTATATGTTATAAAGTGGAAATACTCATTGAACAGCTTAGTGAAGTTTACTTAAAACTTCAATTATGTCATCAAGGTTATTGGGTTCTCTTTTATGCATTCTGATCTTTAGTACATTCCATAGATTTTAAGTTGCATTCAAGTTTGTTGATTGACTGGGCCATTGTAACAACTTTATATTCTTTCTCTGAAACTAGAGTTTCCTTGACTGTGTATTTGGGTTAACTAGAGAATAAACCTCTTTAGCTCATCCCCAAATAAACCTTTTTTTGCAATTTTTTTAACATAGTTGTCTTATAGTACTGTCTACATATCCTGGTGATTATTTTGACAATTTACTGCATATTTGTTGAAATTCTGCTTTTGTGTCTAAAACTGTCAGTGTGGCGCCCTCCTCAGGGTCAACGGGTGTCTTGCATTGAATCTCGAATCAGTATTGCTTTTGGTTCAAAACGTTTTTTGACGTAGCTTGGAGAAACTGACGTGTCAGCAGTTCTGCCGCTGTGGGGTATAAATGCAGCTCTGGCTCGTGCCTCCATAGTGAGTTGGAGTTTGAATAGTGAGTTTGGCTGACCTGGCCAGCTAGATTGATAATGTGCAGCACTCTAGCGCTGCACATTATCAATCTGGGACTGCTCCATTTGAATCTGTTTGGGGAACGGAGGGAATTTCTGCAGAAATATTTGAGCTAACTGGCTCCTAGTGCCCGCCCACCAAAGGTTGGTTTTAGCAAATCACGGTATAAAATTAAAATGTAAGCAGCAGGCGTCATGAGAAACCACAAGAAGGTAAGCTAGTCAAGGCACTTCTTGCTGTTTTGCTATCAAAGAAGAAATTGTTTTAAATTCTTTCAAAAGAGATGTGATGGCAGAAGCTACACGCACGTCCTCCTGCGCTGCCATGTTTGTGTTGGTTTGGCTGTGGGTTCAGCCGCTCTTACTTTCGGCGCACTGGTATGTCCCGCCTTAAACCTTAATACTGCAACGTGATTGGCCCGAACCGTTTTTGGTTCGGAAACAAACGGTTGAAGCCAGAGTGGCATAAGATGGATTCTCGTGTTTTTGTGAACGCACAAATACAGCGAGAATTCATCTGGCAGGCAAGGTTAGAGTTTAGCGGTCCTTCTATCGATTTTCAGGTTAACAATTCATTAGCTTAGCATTCAGTTAGTTTATTTAGCGTTTATTTAGCTTTTACTAGTAGCCCAGGCCATGCCCAGCCCTCACCTCCCCGCACGTTTCCTGGTTCGTGGGCCACCGCCTCCTCTCGGCACATATTTCAAGCTGTGGCGTCTCTGCATTTGGAGCTCTATGTTCGTAATAATCAGTGGGTCATGATCGTTCTTTATAGCATAAAATTGTAAAAAATTCAGATTCCCTTACCAATAAAATTCTGTTATAAACATCTGTGTCTCTATATCTAAGATTGCCAGAATACTGACAAGCTCAGTAGGCTAAATCCTCTTGAGGCGCCTTGATACTGGGGCTGGCCCACCAACGTTTGTTAAAATAATGAATGCCCAACATACTCTCAGTAGACAGCTGTGGGGCACAAATACTACGGCTCCAAGATTGGATCGTCCACTCAAAATACTGGAAATACACACGTTACGTTTATGTTCTGCTGGTTAGTGTGTGACCATCTAGTGATGGTTGTCCTTGCTAGCTAATTGGAGGATTGATGTGAATCTTTTCTGTTCAATAAATTAACAATATGAGTGAGCCCTTTTAAATTACATTTGGCAAATTACACATGGCATTTCTAGTGTGGTGGTTTATGCTAATTTATCTGTTTAATTTGGTCAAAGTCAGGTTTTATTAATCACAAAAAAATTGTAGCTGCTTATAGGTGTTGAGTTTTGGTGCCCCACTTAACTTATCACGGCAGAGACGCCACTGTTTTCAAGTATGAGATTGGGCGAAGTAAAGCTCTGGTACAGGGTGTGAGTTACATTTTCAGACTCTCATCAAGAATGTCCCAACACGTTTCAATTCATCCTTCCTTCAGTTTTATAGCACCTGCCAGTTTATGACAAAGCCAGCCCGTTATCATGGTGTCTTTTCAGTGTTTTGCATTACAATTTTTTTTCCAAACAGGACGTATACTATGACATTCAAGTAGTTCAGGTTTTGTCTCTTCTTTCCCAATTTTATGCAGCAAACAAGCTTCAACATGCCTTTTCTTCAGCAGTGAAGTCTTGTGCAGTGAGTTGGCAGAGTGGCTATTGCAATTTAGCGCATTATTCTATTTATTATATTGGCACTTTCTAAATCAAGGTCTTTTTGAAACCTCTCAGCAAATAGTCCTTAGCTCTTCGACAATTCTTCTACACATTTTTTGACTCCATTGTCACAATTTCTTTCAGGACCAGCTAGCTATGGCTGACTTGTGATTAAAATGATGTCCCTTCCACTTCCAGATTATGGCTCCAATTACTCTTACTGGAGCACTGTAACCAAGGTGACCGGTATGGTTTGCAACATTAACAAAATTAATGTTGTGACGGTCTTTAAGCTTTACCCATCATGAAATGCTTCTTGTGTTATAGGTTGGAAATAAAACATCTTTTCATAGCTCATCACTGACCCAGCTATTAATTTACACTAATAGGGGTCCAAATTGCTTTGTAAATACAGCCATATTTCATCTTTTTTCCTGAGCTTTCTCTGTTTGTCTTTCTGTTATGTTGGCGCTCTCTCTGTCCTGAGTTGAGCTTCACATCAACACCAGCAGCAAGGCTAGGCAGAGCCAGTGTCGTCCCTGGGCAGGCCCACACAGCCGTGTGAGATTGACGGGCCGTGCAGTCGGATGTGTTCCGCCCCAGTGCGCTTGCTGTGTGTGTCTCTAAGCGTGCGTGTTTGTCATTTGCTGGATGGGGAGATAGCTGTAAAACAAGGGAGTGAGCAGAGAGAAAAGGACAAACTTAGCTTTTGTTGAGGCTATAAATATATTTTTTGAGTTTACATAATTGGAGTTTTGTCAAACAAAACGACTTCGACCCATAGAATCGTCTGTGACCACAAGTACAAACACCGGAATGCAGATGGTGATGGGAAACACTAAAAAATGCTTCACACATGCTTTCTGCTGTAAATCCTGAATAGGCAATTAAATTACAGGTATTCACTATATTTTGTCACAGATGCAAGTAAATCCCTGTATAAGAGTTATAATTGTTCTAACTTTGCTCTTCATCCTCAGCTTTTAGGTCTATAGGGAACACAGGCTTTGTGCCTGTGTGTGGGATACTTCTGAGTGGGGCTCACATTTATTTACCAATCACACTCCAGAGAAACCACCGTGATTAGCCACCCCCGGGACTGTACAGATTTTGTGGGACCTGCTCTGTCAGCACCAAACAGAACATTTATCAAATACGCCAGCTCACGTTTCCAAACCCACGCAGAATTAGAGTAAGCTCCTTTCTCTGCAGAAAGACAAGCAACTGTAGGAACGGCATCGTAGCACATGGGTACGAGTAAAACGAACACGGCTATTCCTGTGTGGCTTTCTCATCTGCAGAGTCCATATGTATTTTACTGAGATCTTATCTGATAGAACAACATAGAATGGCTCTGAACAGCGAAATGGGAGGTGAATTCTTGGTATTCAAACGTGTTGCAGATTAAAAGGTGTGACATACATTCGTATTCAGGCCCCCCTGAGTAAATACTTAGTAGAATCACTGTGATAACAGCTGCAAGTCTTTTGGTGGTCGTCTCCTCCAGTTTAGCACGTCAGAGACTGAAATTGTTACCCGTTCATCTAAGCAAAATACCTCAAGTTAGCCAGATTGATTATACAGTGTCTGCGAGTCTTTTATTTTTCTTGATTGATTTTAAGTCTGGACTTTGTCTGGGCCATTTTAGCACACAAAGAGTTATTGACCCAATCCATCCCATCGTATATTTGGCTGTTTGCAATCACTGCCTTAGAAGGGATCTTCACCCCAGTCTTGTGTCTTTTGCACCTTCAAAAAGGTAATCTTTAGCAATAGTCCTGCATTTAGCTTTAATTATCTTTCTATCAACTCTTACCGTCTCCCCTGTCACTGCTGAACAAGAGCATAACAACAGCATGATGCTGCCATAAACGTCAAACCCTGGAGTATAGTATGTACAGGGTGATGTACACTGATGTCAGTTTTATTCTACGTCCAAAAAAGTTAAATTAGGACTCATCTGACAAGAGAATCACAAAAACCATAGGAATACTTTTGCAAGGCTGTGCAGTCCCATACATCAGTTGTGAGTGGAAAATAACAGGGAATTTGCATAATGTAACGTAATGCAATAAATGTCATTGCCGTAGTCAGTGCTACTGCAGAAATGCAGAAAAAGTCACACTTTTGAATTTAACTCTAAAAGTTCTGGCACAATACTGCTAGTTGTAGTTTTTGTTGTTATATAGATATGCATTTCTGGGGTACTACAGTTTGTCAGCTGTCTTTAACCTTATGATGATCAATTAAGAATTTCTAAAAATATTTTTTAAAGGTCATATATCAACATTAGCTTTATTTGCACTTTATTTATTTACTTTGATATCTATATTTGATTGTGCAGGTGATTTGATTATAGATGAGCAATACACATTTCATATTTTAGGTATTTTGTGATGATGTAAAACTGATGATAACAGTATTATACATTTTAACACATGGAGTTGTCTATAAATCTACTTTTTTTAAAATCTTTTGGCTGCCCTGTTAGAGCTTGATTTAACTTGTCTACAGGAAATAAAAGCCATTCCAAATGTTTCTTTTGTAGCAATCTATATTATTTTAATTTCCGACCCTATGTGGGTGAATAAAGTCTGCATGTCACCTCCAACCCCCAACAAAATTCTTTACATTTTTATTTATTTGATCTTATTCCCACGGAGACAAATTAAGCATTGAAGCTTTCAACAGTTGCTTGTTTTTATACTTACAGTTGCTGCTGCCACCATATTAACCTTGTTGCCTGATTAACCTACTTTTTATACCACCTTTTTCCAGCAGCTCCCAAGTGATCATTCGAACAGCCGTGAGGGGCTCTCTGTTGAACAGATTTGTTAGCGTTGCCCCGTGAGGTTTTGCAGGCACGCTCTTCTTCTCTTTGCTGTGAGGCAAAGAGAAAAAAAAAGCAGATTCAGCTGACTGCAGAGTCAAAACACTGAATTAAAACGTTGTAATGCATACAAAGTCAGCAACTCTTAAATGCACGGTACATTTTAGAGCAAAGTAAAAATAATGTTTCACTTAGGAGTTGTTGGAGTCCACATTTCCCAGCTTTACCTTTCCCAAATTAATAAATACATCTCTACAAACTAATGAAAATTCAGGTTCCGTCACTGTTTTTTGGAAGCTTGCCATTTAAACTTTAAAGTATGTGTGTCTCAAACAAGATTTATCGTCAGTTAGCTGACCAGTTGGCTAGGCTAATGTTAGCATGTTTTCTGGGTTTTGATATGTCTCGCTGATAATTGAGCTTGTAACATATTTATTTGTGTTTACAGGTAGTCATGTAAGGACCAAAATTGCAAAAATAATTGTCTCTCTTGCTTCAGAAACGTAGTAAAAAATTAATCACTAGTGTTTCAGCTGTCTTTTAAAAACCAGGAGGTGTTTGAGCCCGGCAAGCAGAGTAGGTCACATGGGCTAGAAAGACAGAGAAAGGCAAGAAATTGTCGTTCACGCTAACTTTCATTGCAAAGATCAAAACACACCAGATTTGTGCTGATGACCTAAATACAGTTGATGCATGAAGATACAGCTGTTGAGCCACATAGCTTGCAAAGTGTGTAGCCAACATATATTCAGTGATCTTTCAATAAACATGACAACTGGGATTGGGAGTTACACTAAGGCTACGTTCACACTGCAGCCTGAAGTGACCCAATTCCGATTTTTTTTTTGCCCATATGCGACCTGAATCTGATCTTTTCATGACAGTTTGAACAACACAGATCGGATTTTTTCAAATGCGACCCAGGCCACTTGGATATGTGGTCCTGAATCCGATACGTATCTGATCTTTTCAAATGTGACCTGTGTCTGTACGGCCGGGTCGCATTTATCCGACCTGTACGTCACTGATACTCGACAAACGTCACTATTCTGCATCCTGCTATGCAGAAGCAGGAAGAAAGACAACACCCATAGCGGACTACAATGAGAAGAGCAGTCAATGGACGGAAAGCTCCGGTTAGAAAATAAATTAATGACCGCAAAATGCGCGCCAGCATTATAATCCATGTTTACTTCCGCAAACACCGAGTACGCTTTGCTACGTGTGACGTCATCGCGTCCTCGGTTAAACGCATTAAGTTCACACAGGAGATCACATACAAGTCGCATATATTTGGAAATGTGAATGGACACGCAAAAAAATCTGATTTCACAAAAAAATCTGAATTGAGCATTAAGACCTGCAGTGTGAACGTAGCCTAAGTCAGGTACTCCGAAACTGATCAACTAAAAATGTGTTTTGCTCAACATTGATAAAAGTAATCATAGTACTTTGATGTTCTCAAGCACAGATATCCTTACTTTAATGGTCTATTGCAGGGGTGTCCAGCTCCAGTCCTCGAGAGCCGGTGTCCTGCAACTTTTAGATGTGTCCCTGGTCTGACACGCCTGAGTCAAATAATCAGTTAATTAGCAGGACTCTGAAGAGCCTGACTGCATACTGAGGAGCTAATTGTGCTATTTGATTCAGGTGTGTGCATCCGGTGTCTGCATGAATTGTCACTTCATGCAGGCTCGGTATAAGGGATTGCTGCAAAGTCAATGACAAAATGTAATTCAGTTATGTTTAATTTCATGATTTATTTGACAGGGATAATGGTAAAGAATTATCATTAATGTAAATTCACTAGTATTTGTCCCTGGACAGATGGAAAGATTATACAGAGAACAACGCAATGTTAAAATAGACATAACCATACAGTGGACAACAAAGCAAGCGGCCGTATAGACATTATATAAAATATCAAAAGTAATTTGAGCAATTTTACTTTTAAAAGGCTCCACGCTCATCCAACTGGAAGGAATACCACAAGTCAATGACTTGATGTATTCTGCTGGGCTTCCTTAGGCTGAATAAAAGGTTTTCCATCTGTCTGCATGATTTGATAGAACTGACTTAGTAAAGTGCCTTGAGATGACATGTGTCGTGAATTAATACTACAGTATGGAAACAAAATTGAACTGAACTGAATTAAATGAAAGCCTTATATAAGTAAAAGGTCAGGTGTTTAATGTTTTACATAAGACAAAAGTACTGCTCCGCATTACATTGTTTTGTGCACACTGTAATACTTGGATCACCGTTATTAGCAATAACTATAATGTCAGCGTTAAATAAAATTACATGTATTCTAGATTTGTACAACTGTTTACCCATCAGCTGCATACATCTAATTATCCAACAAAAAGTATGAACACACTCCAGTTATTTAGATGTTGTGAGGGCTGTTCGGTGCGTAGTTAATGATATGGTGGCAAATTAAAGCAGCAGGACAGAGATTTTTCAAACAATTAATGACAAGAATGAAAGTCACACTGTACGTTTGCTCCTAAACAGCATTTTATCCTCGCACATACACACTTGCTGGACCACTGCAGTCTGACTCAACAGACTCACGTGACTTTAAGTCAGCTTCCTAGAACCATAAGTCATATCCCTAATGCCCAGCAGAAAAAACTGCATCTCAGTAGTTAAGATTCCTGAATTACTTTGATGAATAACTGCGGATGAAATGGCTCTAATGTGGTCCTGACTTATAGTTTGCAGTTCCTGATAAGCCCTCAAGGAACCACTGTATGCACTCCAGTTCTACTTGTAGCCGATTAATAATGTATCTGAGAGCAATCAAAGCGTTTTGTCTTCATTATGTGTAACTCATTTAAGTGCACAACCATAAACCTCAGTAGCACTAACCATAAAAAGCGTGTAATCTAAATTAATGAAAAAGTGACATTAATAGCAAAGATGCTTTTGTCCTGCTGGTCAAACAACAGAAAATTAGGTAGTTTAATACTTTGAAAACGTGTTGATGGCCTAAAGAAGTGTTCAAATAAAACGGCATCTTCCCACAGTTAGGCAGAAGGCTTCATCTTAAATTGTCCTGTTTTATTCAAAAGCGATATTTAGCCAACATGGACAATCACAGCAGCCTTACTTGATTGAGTTTACTGAACCTTCTAAAGCTGGAAAAGGGCTTTGTTCAGCAAATGTGCGCCGTAAAGATGTAGCTCAGACAGCTTCTTACGACGATTGATTTTTCCATTCTGTAGAACATTGTCCAATCTGTAAAATATGTCATATCGCTGTGTTTGTTGGATTGTTATGATGACTCTCCCATTGCTCGAACTGTCATGTTGCTGCATATCAATTTCTTCCCCGCTCATCTTTTGCCGGCGGGCATAAACAGGATTAAGGGATCGATACTCCTTCTCAGTGTAATTCTGCGACTTGCTGCTCGTGTGAAGTCTAAAATGACATTTAGCAGGAGCGGACCAGGGCAGCCACAAGAGGGACCACTTTTGGTCTGTCACCGGCTTATTAGACATGCATTTGTCTTTTATCAATCTCCATACAAGCTTATTATTACTATTATTATTTTAACCTGACAGCCTTCGCTTTGACAGTTTGCAGCGCATTCGTGAAACTATTTTGCGTCTGGAGATTTGACGACCCAGTTAAAATAAAGGGATAACTGTCTCGACAGAAAGCGCGGAACCATTTTACGGGGAAGCAAGAAAATATATGCAAATGTGGATACATAAAAGCTTTCATCGTGGAGAGAGAATCTGGACCTCATTTGACATGATAATGGCTTCATTTAGTATGCTAATAAATGTACCAAACTGCGGCCCATTACTTTAAGTTTGTACAGTTCAGTTGTCATTAGCATAAGGTTGGCAGTAGTAGCGGTTCACTCCCACTAATGAATCATCGCGCTGTCTGTCTTCGACTCCGGTTTCAGCGTTTCTTTTTGTGCACCCTCAGAAACTTGATCGAAGAAGCAGCAGAGCTTCGAAAGTGTTTTTCATGCTTTATGTATATTCAGTGGGAGCGCATAACGATTCAGTCCTGCTCACACCAGTCGGCTCTCCATCTATTTTTAGAGATGCACCTGTCATAGGTTTTAGGCCGATTATATATGACCTATAAATACGGATTTTCATTCATTCCAACCTCTCTTTGGAGTAGGATCAAAATATTTATTTTAGAGATTCACCGAAAAGTTAGTCAGAGATCAGAGCCGACTACATTTTCCCTGGATCAGCTCTGATCCGTGATCAGAAAGTCAAATAACAAAAAAAATGTATAGAAATTAAGAATTCTCTGTATTATTCATAATAATATAATTATATATAAAGGAATCAACTAACAACAATTCTTTTACAGAAGCGTTTTGTTATTATTGTGACCTTACACGGTGCACTCCCCCCCCTCCCTTTCAATGATCCATTAAATGCCGAATGGCAAGCTGTATCTTAAATGATTAGAAATTTCCCTGTAAAGTCTGTGTAAATGCTCCAAATTCAGTGGAGAAAAAGTTTAAAAGAGGGACTAATATCAGCGATGATAGTCTAAATGTGAGCGTTTTTTTTTTTTAATATTCAAAAGTATCGCTAAATTGCCCTTGCCTTTTGCATATCACTTTATTTGGAAAGCTTAGAGAGTAGTGGAGCTTTTCAAAACTAATTGCTGTTATTACAGTGCCTCTACAGGCCTGCATAGGCTTTTTGTTGTCAGCAGCAGACGAAGGTTACCTGCAGAGCACCGCCGATGCCTTTCAGGCCCTCATCCACCCAGCAGTTGTATTCACTGCCTGACTGGGCTTGGAAATAATGCTTATCATCTCCTACAATAGGTAGGAGGGAGAAGGAGGCAAAATACAAACCAATCAAGACTGAAACGTGTCAAATGGGTGTACATAAATTTACTTTTTTATTTTTTTGTGTGTGTGTGAATTCTCTGGCACTCTAGAGAGTTTTTCAGGGCGCACGTCGACTGCAGAGAACCTAGGTTTACGGTGAGCTGAGACAGCCGCAGGCAGTATGGTCGCTGTTATTTATGTTTCCAGACTTCGCCTGTGATTGAAATTCCACTCCATTCTTTAATTTGCCGGCATGTATCAATCAATCAATCATGAGGCTGTGTATGAGCTTCCCTCACACTGCGGGGCTTTTTACATTGCTTGCATCATAAGACTTTACATTAAAAAGACATAAGAAAAGGGCAGACTTTGTTGACAGAAGAATTCTGGTTGATGTGTCAGGTTCTCCAAAGAGTGAAATATCGTGAGGCAGCTTCTTGGTAAGGGGTAAGAGGTTGGTAACCAAACCACAATGTACATTAGTAATTTATTTGGAGTCTGTAAGTGAAGGGGTGAACATCTCCTGCTCTGAGTGAAGCTGGGAGGGACCGCTAAATGAGGACTGGGCCACATGTGAGTTCTTCATGCGAGTTCTTTAGCACAGGGGAGGGACCCACGCTAGCACTATCTACTCCAATGAGGGAGAACAATAGCATGCTTTCACAACAGAGTCTCCAAACGTCTCCACAGACACCAGAAAACGTCACTAGCTTTGTCGATAGTGGCCTTTTTGCAACGTAAAGTTCCTAGAGGGGTCTGACTACATGTCGAATGTGTATCATTCTAAGCTGGAGACAACTAAGGGCATATGTACTGAGGATACCCAGTGGGCGTCCTACATTGACTTACTCCCCAGGCGAGACCACCTCTGAATCTGTACGCAGCCAGTATAGACTGACATTCATTTTAGTTGATAAAGCAGAGTAATTATGTATACACATATGGTGTAACCTTTAACATTATATGTGCCCTGAACACATCCAAAACACAAACATAATATATGCCAAGTCTGGGATGACAGGGCCATGTAAGTGTTTGCTAACCTGCTGTAGCCATGCTGCTAAGTCTGGTGTTGTTACTGGCCTGGCTGACTGTAATCATAACATGTTTAATTTTGTGTACAGGCTGCATCCTGCACACATTTTCTATACTTAACTTATTTATTTTTCTTTTCTTTACAGCATCTTTGCTCCATTAGCTTGCTTCAGTTTATTTATTTCTTCAAATTAGGAGGTCCCGTTTGTATCTCCGCTTAATGCAAAATATCAGACTGACCCAGTCTAACGTGGTATCGTGCCACCTGCAGCCACAAGGGCGGCTTCTCATCCGGGTGCCTTTTATTATCGGGTAGAAAAATACCCCCAACATTTCGACTACCGGTCAGTTCGGACTGGCCGTTCGGGAACCCTACCAGACCTCCATATGGCTACCCCGCCCCTGGGTGTGACTGACTTTAGCCCTGTTAGACCATTGCCCTGTAGAGTGGATCCCCCCCAGCCCCGTTGCCCGGTCCATTTGAGAGACCCAGAGGTGAACTGGCCCTCCCTATGGCCTTTCCTTGTCTCATAAGCCTACTGCTTGTCAGCCTCTGTGCAATGTGCATGGCTACGCCATCTTCTCACAGCAAGTAGGGGCGGCTGCAGCTGTAGGGGGCGCCAATTCGCCAGTTCCTCACACAGTGATACGATAGATAATGGAAAAACCACTTTGCAGTGCAGATGATTTTTAATTTATATTTTTAAGTAATCGTGCCGCCTCCTGTGTTTCATAGAAGAAATGCCGCCTCGGTCAACAGCCTGGTTCGCTCCTGCCAAAAAGTATACTACAGGTCATACGACTCAGAATGGTGCCATAGCCGGCAACATAATCTCTCTAATACCATCAGCGTCACTCTACCGGGTGAGAAAAAAACTTTGTGATTTGTTTAGACAGGCCACATTTTGCTTGTTCGACAAAAAACAATGTAATGGCCTCTGACATCCTTTAATACAGTTTTGAAGAGAAAAAGCATTGATCTGGACCCCAGATCACATTGCAAATCGCGCAAGACATTTCTGTATAACCTTGTATAGCTTTCAGTTTTGCAGCTGCTGCCTGTTATTGTTTTATACAAATTTTATTGGTTTTGCACAATCAGAAGGAAAGTCTGTCTGTCTAACTTTTGTTTTAATATTCTATTCATCAAGCTCCTTGTGCCATATTCTGATTATAATTGCCAACTCCAAAGTGTAATGTATAAACAGGAGCATTTTGGGAAGATTGCATGTTTCATTAGACCCCCAGGGCTGGGACACTAATGTGATATGAATGATGCATATGATCAGAAAAATTAGTCCTTATGGTTACATTGCTGTATATTTATCAAAGTCAAACTTCTTTTTATGTGGGAGACTGTGGTTCAGTGGGTAGAATCAGAAAGTTATGGGTTTGATTTCAGCGTCCTCTTGTCACATGTTAATGTGCCCCTGGGCAAGGCACTTAACCGCAAGTTGTCTACCGATCCCTATTTCCTTATGAATTCTTCTGTTTTTAGTTTGCGTCACACTGGAATGTCTCAGGTCATCAATATAGGACAAAGATACTCTGAGTAAAATACAAGAGCTGTTGTCAATTGAGGATTGCATTCAATTATTTATTAAGAAATATATCAACACAAACCTAGGGGCAACCTTAGGGGCAACAACCATGATGGAATTTGTAAGAAGTGACAATCAACGCAGTGCTGTGGAGGAATTTGGCCACTCATCCAGACTTTGACTAGGCCACTGTTTTATTTGAGTCATGCAGAGGTTGACTTGCTGGTCTACTTTAGATGGAGCTTACAATGCTTACAAGGGAACATTTTTATCCCAAAATTCCCAAAAGCTGACAAGGCTTCTGCTATATAACACTTCTGCACATGAGCTTAAGGTCATAAACTTATGGCTGGACATTGTCCTTCAGGATTTCCCGGTAGAGGCAGAATTCATGTGTCAATCAGTTACAGCAAGTCATCCAGGTACTTGAACATGTTGAAAAGTTTTCTTTCCCTAATAAATTAAGCAAAAAACGTGATATATCCATCCATCCATTTTTCAAACTGCTTAATCCCTCATGGGGTCGCGGGGTTGCTGGTGCCTATCTCCAAAACGTGATATATGATATTTAAAATGATTTTTGATGATCTTAAACGTTTAAGTGACACAAAATAGCAAAACCAGGGGAGATCTGTAAGGGGGTTCACATACTGGCTTTATTGAACAGGACAATTTTTTTTTTTTTTTTTGTGAATTTAATAATTTGAACATATCCTTTAATGACAAAGATTGGCAGATTTTTAGACTGTCGGAAAGTTAAAACTTTGGCCCCAAAAAGCTGCTGTCATGTAGCATCTTATCAGATTTTTTGTGTGCAAAATTTTTAAAGCAAAAATATTTCTTCTCCTCTACATGAGGCTCTCACAGTTTGGAGACTCGTGTGTGACTGATAAACTGTGATCCCTAAAAGTTTAAGGTTCGTTTAGAACTAACAAGGTCACGTTTTCCCTCTATGTGAATATATCCATAGTTATTCTGTTTGATTGTGGTTATGAGAAAAAAACTTTACTTCTTTTCCTTCCTGACGTAGTAATGTTACAGCTAATGTAAAGTGAGCTTTTGGCTGTTGTCAACGAGCATTGCTGAAGGACTAGTTTTTATCAATTTTACTCCCGGCTGGGACATCAAATGGGTGAAATGAGCAGAACCCTTTTGAAGAGACGGATTCAAAGCAGTGACCAAGCTTATTACCCTTGTGTTCACCTTGTTATCTGATAGCTCGGTGAGGAACAGGCGAGGAGGGAGCAGAGGAGGAAAAGACGGTAATTTCTGATGAAACGGCGACACTTTTTATTCAGATTAGATGCAGGGTATTTTTAACCATGCAAACTCTGGTGGATAATGCATTGTTTGTTTTGGTGCTTTTGACAGTTTGGGTATGTAAATATCAGGAAACAAAGAGGTGACTGAATGCATCGCACAAACCTCTGCTCAGTTGGTATTGTTGCTGTTGTCATAATCCCGGTATAATTATATCCTTCCCAGTTTTAGTGAATTTATGTCAATGCCAGAGCATGATATTCTATACCTTTCTGCATCTGATTACTCATCAAGAAGTTCATGCATCACCACATCTGCTACATTGGAGTGTTTGAGGTCTTAACGTGAGGAAAACACACTCAAACATGTAATTCTTTCTCAGAAAAACCACCACTGTGTGTGGTTTTTTTTCCCCCCCATGAGGAGAATGTGTTTTATCAGCAGTGGAGGTGGCCACTGAGAAAATTCCCCTGCTAACCCACCAGCAGCCGGTAAACACAAGGGAGCATTTTGATCCCAAAATCCCCAAAAGGCTGACAGGTTCTTGATACTGCTGGGGCTTGTTGACATAGAGCTCATTAAGTACTGGGACGGTTCTGTTTTTAATCACCATTACAATGGGTTGCATTAATTAGAATAAACATACATCATATGTTTTTTTTAATATTTGCTGTAAATGTGATGAAATTCTGTCTGAGAGTGCTTTGATATCTATCCATACTACAGCATACTTCATATCTTTTGACATCCAGGGTAAAGACGTGCAAAAAGTCTAAATCAGCCTTTTATGGCAGTAGCAGAAACTCGCTTAGAAAAAAAATTAACAGCACCCGTAGCAGTTCTGGGAGCTGCAACTTTTTATACTCTATTTCTTTCTTTTTTTTTAGTGAACCAATGCCCAATCAGGGTGCACATCAGTTTATCCCTTTGGCAATTCGTACCCTCCTTTTGTACCGGGAAATTGCCATTTTGTTCCTTTCTGTTTCGATTTAATCGATTTCAAACAAACCGATGTGCTTAGACCGTTGCATGTAAGTTTAGTTTTTCTTTGTAGCCAAACATTTCTTTAAATTATGGAGGCAAAAATACTAAAAATGGTCAAATGCCATTTATAATTAACTTGATCTGCGTATTAATCCATGAAAACTTTGCATTACAACTAGTGTCCATTTATTTTGGTTGGAGCAGCGGATTATGCTGTCGAACCAAAATAATCCTGAGAAAATTTCTGATGGTAAATTTGATGTCGTTGTAAATTAATCAGCTGACAGAGTGGATACTGAAACTTCCCAGGGCAGAGATGAATTGATAAATGTTCAATACAAACCGTCCCCCACCCCCATAGCAAACAACTAAGTTTTTGTTTGCGCCCATAACAAAACTGCGGGGTAAAAATATCAGGCCAATGTCTCTTAGCCAGTCTTCATGATGGGAAAGAGAAGAAAACATGCTTATATGCTTATCCGTGGAACAATATGTTAAAAGCTTTGCAGTTTTATTGCAGCTGCATAATCGTACAATGAAATTAAATGATAAAAATACCACACAACACAAAGGCCCATTTCACCAAACCACTCTTCAAAATAAAAAAAAAACAAAAACAAAATAAATCTGACAGTCAAGTAAAGCAGATGGAAGTTAACCATCATTAGGCAGCGAATGGCTAGAGAAAAAAATAATTACTCACCACATCTACAGTCAGGGCAATGATAAAACTGCTAAAAACAACCGAAAATGTGACGAATGAGGCTGGATGAGAAGTCTATCCTGCCACCACTCTCAGCTAGGAGGATGGCAAAGAGAGCTCGCTGTTTGGGAACTACAGGAACATTTTCAGTGTGAAATAATGCTTCCGGAATAATAAAAGATGAACCTTTTTAAATGCTTTTTATACATCTGTAACAGTGGTGCCAAGAAATGTGGCGCCTGTTGTAACTGTAAAGACACAGAACTATTGTGTTTTGAATATTGTCTGAAGATGGGCTTTTTACAGGCTTTTCCAAATATATCAGCATTCAGACAATGACAAAGGCACGCCACAGGAAATCCTGGCCTAGATATCTTCTAACCATTACGTGGATTATATCTCCTCACAACGCAGAAAGCTGTGAAACAGTAGCTGTTGCACCCTGAATGAAGTCTGCAGAGAGGAAGTGAATTAAAAAGTAAAAGAAAAAATAATAATAATAAAAAAACCTATGAGGATGACGTACATTAAGTACCTTAAAGTATGACAGGCTCTTGTAATGTATGGTGCTTCTATCTTATGCCAATACTACGGTTGAGTCCATTGTGCTTTTTCAAATGTCAATTTTAGACTTTAGGTGTAGCGGCGCTGCTGGTAATGAAGTTTTAGATCTTGGACGCCGAATAAAAAATTATTTTAGAAGCTCCACATGTATTGTGCAGGGATTTGGCATAAGATAAATATTGTTTGTCCCGCCAACAAGTCTCCACAGTTTAATAGGGGGGCGGCGAATGAACACGGTCCCTAAAGAGAACCATCAGTTTAATGGAGAGGTTAGGTAGACTCGCCCTTGTCTTTCCTCCCCTCACAACCGGTTCTTCCCCTTTGTGTTCATGGCCTAAAATCAGCCTAATTTGGTAGGTGACCCCACTGCTCCTGAGATTAAGTTATGTATCATTCTCCTAATCCTCTCTGACAAGTGCAAGGTAGCGGGTAAGCCAACTTCGGTAGCATGTCCTGGACGAACAGATGGCATAAATCATTCTCTTAAACGCCGCCTTAAGTATTAATCATTCTCAATGCTGTCACTGTCACGCTGCTCGGCGGGCCGCGGGCATGCAAAGTGTGATTAATGAAGGTGAAGATTTAAGGAGCCACTCCTGAGCCCCCGCCCCTTTTTAGCTGACGGCCCACATCGGCTGCAGTGGCACTGCTGAGGCACCTCCACTTCCGCAGCGCTGACCTTGGAGAACCATAGGCTATAACTCATGGTTTGCTTTTAAAAAAACCCAGCTGTCTCATCTGGGAGGCGTATAGCTTGTAAATGTGGCTTTTTTAAACATTGGTTCTGTGTTACTGTCAATTAGTGTCCACCTGGTCCTTTCTTCCCAGAGACTTTATTTTTGAAGGCTGCTAATAGGACTAGTCTTCCAACATGGAGGCCCAAACAAGTTACCTCCATTGTGTCTTAGAGCCCCGTGGAAATGTTTACAGTTCTTTGAAGAACAAAAAAGATTTGAACTTATTTAAAATTTTTTTTTTTTTTTTTTACATAATAAAGCCTCTTTTGCTTCTGTCATCTGTTGAGTTATGTTCAGACTTGATCTGCCGTTTTACCTTTTGTTCCATTCAATGACATCTGGGATCTTTGAGTTTCTAATCTCTGACTGGTTGAAGAGGTTTAGTCAGAATCATCACCAGCAAGGATCTAACATTGTTTTTGGACTTTTATTTACGATTTTGAACAATTGTCTTTCAGAGTGGACTAATAACTGAAGGCTCAAATATAGACACAGCACTAAAATTAGGTTAAATGTCATTTTAGACTGGTTGGTCTCTTACAGATCTGGCTGGAAGCAATATCCCATACATTTTCACAAGAGCTGAGCTTATTTCACCTCCAAAAGCTTCATGTTGCCCTGCTTTATCCCTACCAAAGCCTGTTTTGATGTGTGTTTGGAATCAGCGTCCTGTTGGAAGACCTGACTGTGTCGAGGTTTCACTCGTCTGACCTAAACCTCTACCTCGAATGAAAGGAAAAATGGTCAGAAAGTGTAGGAGCAACTGGAACACCAGCATCAGTGTCACAGCCAAGTGAGTTTAACGTCCATGTAGACAGAAATGTTGCCAGGAAAGGACGAAACGTAAAAAAAAAATGTTTCTGGTTCTGTATTACTGAGACAAATTACGAGACAAATTTTTGCTATTCGGTCGTAATGACAAGAGAGTTTAAAAGAGTCAAGACGAGGCTTTTAAACCTGAGAACACGGTACTGTACGCTTGAAAGTATTGTTGGCAGCATCGTGCTCTCTATTTTACTGGCTATGCTTAACAACTGGGTCCATATCATGATGCCAACCTAATTAACAACAGGGGTGAACTTTTCAGGAAAAATCCCCATTGATGATAGCTACAGATATACTGTACAAAGAATTGAGACATAGAAGAGCACTGGTGAAAGAGACAATAAGCACATCAGCAAAGCAACACTTGAGTTATTTAAGAGGATATCTTTAAAGTGTCTTTGCATTTCTTTATCTCGGCTGACTGTCAAACCAAACCGAGAATCTCTTTTAAAGCTCAAGGTTTGCTGAACCAGAACCAGAAAGTGTTCAACTTGAAGATGTTTAAGTGAGTTTACGGTGAGAAAGAAAGTATTGACACTAGAGACTGAATCCTAAAATCCTAACTAGAAGAGGAGCAAATAAGAACAACTGCTCACAATATATCCTACTGTATGTCCCACTGTGGCACCATTTTTGGAAAAAGACTTGCTACTGGCATTATCTTGGAGGGGGGATTTCTGATATATGAAAATATCCTGTTGATGTTATAATAATAAGCTAAAAAGAAGCAAACTGACATTAGGTGGAGAGTTATATTTTTTTATGAAACCATTTTAGAGTTAGGAATATTTCAAACTGCGTCTAGAGCAATGTGTTGTCAAGTATGGCAAATTGAATTATATGACTGTTGGACCCCCCTCCCCTCCCCGCATCCTTCTTCATCTGTTTTTGTTGCGGTACATTTCTCCTCCTCATCATTCATCATGTCTCCACTTCTTGAAACTGCCCTCCAGTTATGTTTGGTGGCAGCATTGCCTTCAGGATTCACACTCTCCTCTCTTTTTCCCCACACTCTTTTGCCACCTTTGGCCCTCGTTGCCACAGTTCCTGCTCTAACTGCAAGTCCCCCCCTAATCTGACGTTGATGCAAACTGAAGGACCACTGCCGCTCATCAGACGTCCCTGTTTTCCCCCGACTTCTCCTGCATCTCCAACCTATTGCCTATGCATAGCTCCAGGCTCCCAGGCATCCCCCCTCCCAATACATCTTTCCACTTTGCCTCGTCCCTGCGTCCCCTGAGCTCCACCACTGCTGCTGGGAAGCAGAAGTGGAGCTCCTAAGTTGCAGCTGATGTGGTTTGGCGAGCCGTGCGAAGTAAGATATAATGCATAATTATGTTGTCAGAGGGCATCATCATGGAAACATCTCAGTCCCAAGACGCCATGATAGGATCTTTCCTCTTCTTTGTGTGGCTGTAAATACAATGCAGGCTCACGCTGTCTGCGCTGGCAGCTACAGATATCCAATTGGTGCTTGGGCTAGCTGTGTGAGCAGCCTGTCAGAAAGACAAGTTGCATTAAATGTTCTTTTCACCAAAGACAATGCGAACATTGTCTTTGGTGATGCGCTGTTTAGCTCATAATTAGTCAGAACACTTACAAGCTTACTCAGAGGCCTTTTAAATCTGATCAAGCCATTTAATTTGATGTTATGACATGTTGTAGAAAAGGTGCTTCTAACATCAATTAACTTTCTGTAAAGACTTTGTAAGCAGTTGGTCTTGGCTTCTCTTCGACAGTGCCAGCTTTGTTGAGCTAAATTGTTGATTTTTCTTTTTGATATTCAGGCAAAACTACATTGTACAATTTAGATTAAGCCTTAGATTAAGCATGGCGGGCTTATAATACAGTGGGGGAAACGCTGTATCTTTATTAGCAAATGAAAGGTACGTGTAGATGAGGACGTGTGATAGTGGTATCATGGTGAATCCACGTGTTGCAATAATGCCAAAGAATGTTGATTTAATCAATATGTTGTACTCTGTAATCTTATAAATTTCAATAAGCAATTTAATGTGATTATATTGCATGTTGTACAAGACAAACTGTGGAGCGATTCATTTCTCTAAACACTAGAAAGCAGATGAACTCATCTTCTTTTCAGCATTGAAAATTATAACAAGTTAATAATGATTTCTTTTATTTCTTTAAGTTTTTCAAGTTTAAGCCGAACTTAAGTGCGAAATTTTGATTCAGTTGGGTGTGTGATTATGTTACAGTCAATAAGTACATCCCAAGACTCACAGATTTGATGTGGAACGATATCAAATCTGTAGAGTAGAGTTTTGTTCAACCTTTAGGAATAAATAAAGCACAAAAACTGAAGGCGAGTGATTCTCGTATCTGCAAAGCATACATGTTTTAACAACAACTTCGTCCAGAGTAGAAGAGCACTTTTACAGAACTTGCCGGACGCAGTCCAATTTCAGCGTAATTAGTTTTCATAATTAGCAGATGAATGGCTGCTTTTGAACACCTTTCCTGAACATAGGCTACACAGATTTGTACTGTGAAATTATGAAGTGAACCAGCGGGGGTCTCGCCAACTATCGCGTGGCAGACGTAGGATATTAGAGAGATGAAGGCTCATAAAAGCTGCTCAGCCCCCCCACCTATATAATACCAAGTGTCTCCTGGTAGTTTCACCTTTAATCTGCTCAGTTTGAAGTCTCCAGCTACTTGATCCCTGATTAAGACCTTGAACTCATTTAACCTTGACTGAGTAATGAATCTATAAAAAGTCCCAATGTGAGGATGGGTATGAAAGTAGCTCCTTTGATGCGGCAGGGGTCTTGTTAAGACTGGAAAAACAGTTTGCCTGGCTTGTAATTGTGCAGTGTTGGGGAAGAGCCATCACTGCACGTATAGGCAAATTGAAACACACACTAAAACACATGGGGGATGCTTTCTTTTGCCGTCTTAACAATTCATTTTTTCCTTTCAGGACGTTTATAAAGAAGGCTAGGCACTTTCATGTAGGATATTATTACTCACGAATGCAGTAGTTTTTAAAAGGTAAAAGGAAAATCCTAAAGTAGACGGCTCTTGAAAGGATTGGATTATTTTCTGACCTTTTCCAAATCGCACTGGTCTTTGAAAGCAGCTAAAGCCCTTCACAACCTGTCACCGTGAAAATGTTTGGGAGATG
This sequence comes from Fundulus heteroclitus, assembly GCF_011125445.2. NCBI lineage: Eukaryota > Metazoa > Chordata > Actinopteri > Cyprinodontiformes > Fundulidae > Fundulus > Fundulus heteroclitus. The sequence goes on along the minus strand of NC_046363.1, from coordinate 19,934,379 downwards.
CTTATAAGTCCAGTGGAAATTGATCCTTCTTCTAAACTGGGGTGTCGTCGCAGAAGGGGGTTCTGATTCCCTGCTATTTTGGAACAATGTTGCGTAATTATGCTCAGCGCTGCTCCACTTATTTTCAAAGAGCAAGAATGCAATGACTTATTAAAAAGAAGATAAAAATTGATTCTTTATCAATTTCTCTAAAAACTAGTCAGTACACTGCTACGTTTTTGGGCAATTTGTTTTCTATTTGATGTCTTTTTTACTGTTGACTCTACAAAGGGAATTGGGTCATATCAGATAAATCCTAGTGGTGAATATAGTATGAGTTCGTGCTCATGCATTTGTAAGCAACAACGTAACTCACATGCAAATCTTAAACCACAACGGCCACGAGAACCCCGCAATGGTTGAACATTGTCGACCCAGCGTGATGTCAAATTGCTGTACATCTGTAAACCCCGCAGTGTTTCCTCTCAGCTCGCACTTAGTCTGAGCTTGCAGCCATCTGTGGCTGGAAACCTTTAGTTTCCTCTGCATGGGTCCCCACAACTGTGGCTGAAAATGTTGAAGACGGGATGGAAGTAGCCTGTAGGGTCTTCCATCAGTGAGTCAGACCAGCTGGGGCAGAATCGCAATTGTGATCCAGCAGGGCGCAGATATCTAAAGCTTCTATGATGGCTTTGTTATTGCAGAGACTCCTACCCGGGATGTTGCTGCAGACGATGTGAGACTTTGCCATCGGCGTGGAAGTATTTGTTGTTCCATTGCTAATAATTACCAGCATGAAGCTCATCTGCATAAATATGGTTCCGTTTTACTTTAAAAGACGACATTCAGCTCATTTTTGGGTTTGCTTTGGCTTGACCTCAAAATGTTTTTTGAGGAGACCTTATACAAGTAAAAGCCTTCCTATTTACTGAAAAGCTATGTCTTACACTAGTTTACAGTGTTTTAACTCTAGAACTTGTTCACATTTTGTTATGTGGAAAACACAAACCTCAAAGTATTATGCTACCACAAGTAATGCATAATTGTGCAGAAGAAGGAGACGGATTCATGGTTTTCAGACTTTTTTTCCCCGAAAGAATATAAAATCTGAAAATGTTCGAAGAGCATTTGTATAAACTTTCATTTCCGTTTTCCACATATGGAGACAGAAATGCTTCACACGCTTTGAAAAATCGCTCAAGCTTTGCTAGATTGGTGAGAGAGCATCTGTGAGCAGCATCTTTCAACTCTTATATTACCGTTAGACGTAGGTCTGACCTTCTACTGGACCATTCATGCAGATGAATATGCTCTGATCTTAACCATTTCAATGTAGCTGTGGTTGTATGATTAGGGTCATTGACTTGTTGGAAAGTGAAGCTCTGCTCCAGTCTGGTGTCTTTTGCTGCCTCTAACAGGTTTAATTTCAAAATTGCTTTGTGTTTAACTCTTATTTTCCCACCAACTCTGACCGACTTCTCTGCTCCTGAAGAGAACCACCCCCACAGCATAATGCTGCCTCCACCAAAACCGTCTTTCGCCTTTGAAAATGTATATTCAGGGAAACATGGTGTGTTAGAGTTTCTCCCACACGTCATTTTGTATGGAAGCCAATGGATGTGATATCACAGTTTATTGTGATTATGTATGTTTAGGAAACAAGGTTTTGGGATGAGGACAAAATAGTTTTCATTCTAATTAAGAACAACAATTGGTTTGTGTTTACAATGCAAACAGAAGGAAAAGTAAAATATTATTTTGATAAACTAATGTTTTAAGAACAATCAGCTGGATCAGAAATCAATAACATTATAGACAATTGATTCTTAATGTGTTGATTAATTGTCAGAGAATTATTTTAGAATGGAGTTGAAACTACCAATAGACTTTCACAAGATGGCTGTCTTAAAGGAGCTATACGTAAGATATTTAGTATAAAATCAACTTAAATCATTCTCATCTGTCACCTGGGATGGAAGTACCATTCCCTATAAACACTTGGTCCTCTCTATCAACAATGTCTTAGTTAAGCTTTTCTCCTTTCAAACCTAGAGGTATGGTCTGGAACTACTTTGGTTATGAGTGTTTACTTCCTGGTTACTCAGCCAATCATATGAGAGTTCCCAGGGTTCCCAAAGCAGAGCGCAGCATTTGGTATTTTATTTTGGCAAAAGAGCAGCAGCCTGTAAACATGGAAGCCAGTAAGAGAAGCAGATCAGAAACAGAACAGAAAACAACATCATATACCTGTCCCGTGGAAGTAACAATTGACACCATTTAAAACGGTATATTAGATTGTTGTGATTGGCAGGCAATTGTACTTATTTGTATTACTGATAGTGCCTTTAAAAACAATTACGGATTGACAAGATGGCTCCTAAACATTTCCTTTGCTTAAACAAAGCTTTATTCCATTTGTCAGGAAAAATACACAGGCAGCTATATTGTAGAAACTAAAGTAAGACCACACATCGCTCATTAAGGTAACGCTATTTTAAAACTACAGCAGAGAAGCAAGAAGCGGCATGTCTGTAAAGCAGCAGAGTGGAGGCTAGCTACCCAAGCAGACGGCCTAAAATATCTACTTGCATTTGAAAAGTACTTTAAAATTTAGGAGTTGAAACTTTCATACTGACATTTCAATGATTAAATAATAATCATTTAATCGCCTCCTTTTTGTGCCCCTGCTGCTGCTGCTGTCATTTATGTGTGTATGAATCCACATACCGCTGGTGGATGTCAGTGCGGTGTTGGCATGGCCACCAATTCATTGCAGAATTTTGTCTGGCGCGGCATTGTGTTTTGCTGCGTAATGTCTACCCACACGAGGAACTCATCACAGCTTACAAAGGGCACAATGATTGAAGCTGCAGAGGGATTTCTGGAATTGCTTTTTCTCAGGCCGATTCTGAGCCTTAGGAAAAGGGAGAGGACTGTCGATCAGCCAACCAGACCGAGCGGCGTCTCCTAAAAAGCCCTCATCTGCCTTTTTTTTCTGTGACTTGGTGGAAATTTACTTTGGGAAGTGCAGCTGGCTCCGAAGCTGCAGAGCTGCTTCCCGTGGTGAGTTTGAGCCCATTCTTCAACCCTCACCTCCCTCACAATAGGCCAATAGTTTAATTAGCTTTCTAACAGCAAGTCTTGGCAGCCTTCCCTCTCTCTGTTCCCTCCAGGCTTCTCACCTCAAAAACTGTCCCCTACTGGTTGGCTTAAGTCCAAGAGACAGTGCCGTTCCTTTCAGTGGAGCATCTTTTTTTTTGTTTTTTTCCCCCTGTCTAACCCTCCCTGTAATTTTAGCTTTTTGTTTCAAGCACATTGTGAAAGGACACATACAGCAGAGACAGCCTCAAATGTGTGTCTTGGTAAAAAAATTATTATTATTTTTTTGTTTGTTGAGATAAACTCCTACCGTTTTCTTATCGGGCTGTAAAACTCCTGGAATAAAACATGCATATAGCTGACACCCAAACAGCGGAGTCAAAAGTGAAATGTAGATTCAGTCCAAGTGTTTTATTTTCCACTGAGTGAACACCGACTCAGTCTTCAAAGGGCTGTGACTGAAGCGCAGTTTATCACTTTAAACAAGGCATTATTATGTTCCCGCTGTCCTTCACTCGGCGTAACGCGACTGAAACATGGCCCTTTGCTCACCTCGTCTCTGCGCTCCACTCAGCTTCCTCTCCTTTCTCTCGTCGCCCGCCGTCGTCAGCAGACTCTCCGTCAGAACTTCGCTGATTGGTTCCCCAGAGACTGGGGGGGGAATACTCAACCCACGCTTCTTTCTTGTGTTTAAAAATACAGCCTGACTTTGTAAAAACAAGATTTTTATTGGGGATGTTTTCTTTTATTGTCTATTTGGGGGGGGGGGGGGGGAAGGAAAAGGAGGGGAAAAAAAGGTGGGGATTTTAGAGAATTCACAGATTTTCCAAGAGTTCAAAATTTTAGAGATCTCAACACTAACTAAAATAACGTGTGGACTAAAGCAGTATTAGATAAAGAAAATGTTATTAAAGTGATGGCATTTAGCAAAACCTCTTCAAACCTGAATTTATTTAAGCTCTTCTTACACGCTTTCTCATCTAGCCACATATGTGTGTTTCTTTTTGATGTAGGTCCAGGAGAAATCATGTGCATTTTTTGTGGAACATCAAGTCTTGTAACATGTTGTAGTTTACATCATTTGGTATTATTAGGTTTATCAGGTATTAATAGGAGCATGTAGTTTAAGATATGAACAATTTCATGAAAATCTATGCGCATTGAGAATAAGGGTGTGTAATATGGTTGGTGTGGCTGCAACTTGTCATTTCTTCTTTTTCCCATATTCAATGTTGGTGTATCCATCTTGGCATCTTGGACAATGATGAACTGAAGCTTTGTCTACAGAAATGTGCGTTTAGATATTTAAGGGCTAGTAACAGTGGGGGTGATTTTAAAGCGTTGGATGGCAGTCTCCCATCAGGGGGCGATTGCCTTCACAGCTCTTGGGAAGAAGCCATTTCTAAGTTTATTTATTTTGGATTTAATGCTTCTGAAAATAATAATTATTGAACTTTATTGATCTCACAATGGAGAAATTCACTTCTGCATCCTAACCCATCCCTTTGGGGAGCAGTGGGCTGCCATTGTGCGGCGCCTGGGGAGCAATCAGGGGTTAAGGGTCTTGCTCAGGGACCCAGAATGGCAGCTTGTGGTAGTTGAACTCAGAACCTCTGGGACTGAAGCTCTGTGCTCTAACCACTAGGTCACCACTCCTCCTTTGTGGCGGAAGTGTTAGTGAGTGGGATCAGTGGAGATGCGTCTGGCCCTTCTTTGGACTCGTTCTGCATAGATTGAGTCTAGATCCTGTAGACGGCATCCCACAATCCCCTGCGCTGTTGTCACCATA
>NC_046363.1:19830736-19929012 GCF_011125445.2 Fundulus heteroclitus | reverse complement strand
ATTGTTGTAGCACTTTTTTTTAAATCTTAACTAGTGAAGGGCAAATTTAAAGTATTTTTAAAGCTATTGTTGAGAGCTATTTGTAATTATAAAACCATTAAAAGTGTGTTGTCATAGTCCCTAAACTTTGCTTATGTCGGTCCTAATAACTGGATATTTGATACTTACAGTATGTTTAAACATTTAGAGAGAAAATACTGAAGAAAAAATAATGTGTTAGAGGTAAACAGTAATGACCAAAACCAAAAACAAATTTATTTAAGCAGGTCTGCAGTTGCTACCGGTATTAAGGTATATCATGGATTTAAAAAAGATTTAAAGTTTCCATCATACCACCAAGCCTAACCTTTAAAGTCCTTTTTTTCTGGATGTTTGTGAAAGTGCCAAACAGACCAGGGTTTTCTTTGTCTATAAGGAGCTGCCCTACAAGTTGGTGCCAACTGCTGGTGTTAAAAACCGGTTGAAAGAAGGCTTTTAACTACAATCTAGTATAAAACTTTGACAAATGGTAAACGTTAGGAATTCAGACCGAAAAAGGGAAACTTTCATTCAGGGGAAGGCCAACCAAGAATACAGGATGCTGTACTACAGAATTTTCAAATACAATTACCTTTAATGTCACCGTTCATATTAGTATTAAATGTAAGTGAACCAACAACTATGTTAAAGTTATACTCTTATAGGCTGTAACAGCATTAGCACGACTCAACATTAAGGCTGATCTACATTGTTAAAGCCTCTGTTTTTAACAAACAATGGAGACGTAAAAAAAAAAATCCAATCTGTTCCCAATTCTGTGCTGTTGATTTAGCTTAATACTTAATGGAAAGTTTTGGTCTCTTTTGTTTTATTGTTTTTCCTTTGATTGTTTTTTCAAAGAAAAAAAAAATGATGCCATTTTAATTCATATTTATACAGCGTAATAGAGAGAACATATCCCAGCAGTAAAAGATGCAAATGAAATATGCATGAGGAGTATATTACATAGGTATCCGCAGAGATCCTAACCACCGAGCCTCCCAACACACAGCAGTGATCTACTCGATCTGCCCCTTGTCTGATTTACTTTGGCTGAATAGTGTGTTGTTGGTGTGTTGGAAAGATCACAGGTAGAGCACCTCTGCAACTGGGAAAAACAGCTGAGGCTGGTGTCAGATTAGAGGCAATTACACCTAAAGCCTAAGGCCTCGAGCATCGGAGCGTCAGACTGTTGCTACATAGACCTGAAGGATTAACAGGGTGGCCTATAGTGTGTGTCACGATGCAGGTGACCGGTTCTGTTTTAGCATCACTGAAGTGGTGCGCAAAATGGCCTGCTGAAATGCTTTGAGAATTTTTGTTGAGATTTCCATCTCCTTATGCCAATATTATAAAGGAATATCTGGTTACCTTTTAACCTTTTAAAGTTACCTAAACAAATTTTTTTAATAGACATAAAACCAGGCTTCATAGGTTTTTTTGTCAATGTTATGTGGACTATATATAGAAAAGTAGAGATAAATTCTTATTCTTCCAGATTTTTTTAACGCTCACAGCATGGTGTTTTTAAGAAAGCCGTTATCTTAGGCATTGTTGTAGCAACATACCGGCTGTGTGCAGAGCAGTAGGAGGTTAAATGGGCCAGGATTAGCATGAGTTGGTATTCAAAATATGGTGGAGGGTCTTAGGTATCTGCCGAGGGTTTTACCAGCTGCCGCCCTGCGGTTCTCACTCAGTCTCAAAGCTTCTTTCAGCGCTCCCCTTCTCTCCTGCGTGCTCAGCAGAAACCATTCTCACCTCGCCATAGCAGCGAGCGCGCAGAGGTTAGAGGAGGTTGCCGTGTTTTACAACTCGTTCGGCTCCGGCTCTGGTTGTCATACTTTCTGCTCACTCCATTCACACTCTCGATTGGCCTGATCTATTCATTTGACGCTCCTCCAACCTCCCACACGCCCCGAGGCTGCGTGCTCGCAGGGGGGCCTCTGTTTACTTGGCTGCTTCCTTCATTTTTTTTTGAAACATTATTTTCAGATGTTCTTTGGTGTGTTCTGGCAGCGGCAAGACTTTTTGCATTTCTTTAATGCCAGTGGCGCAGGCATATAGAAGTTTCGAGTATATGTAGAGCTTTCTCAGTGAAACTGCACTATGCTTCAGATGAGCTTTCAGCAGTCCTGGAGCAATAGCCTCCATCTATGCTTTTCAAATGTAGTTAGTACTGCTGGAGATTAAATAGAGGTGCTTGGCTGGCAACAGTCTTTCAAATTTCTCTACTCTCATTCTGAGTCTTCTACAGCCTCTTTACTTATTTTTTTTACCCATCTCAATTTTACCTTCTTCGCCTTCTTTCCCACAGAGGGGAAAGTAAATATTAAAACATTAATGTTTTTGCAGTAGCTGTATTTCTAATGGGGCTGTTGGCATGAAATTCACACCGAATGCTTTTAACAAACAAAGTAATCCACACATTTAAAGAAATTCAAACAAAGATGTTCATAGCTTATGTGTTATAAAGTTTAAATACTCATTGAACAGCTTAGTGAAGTTTACTTAAACTTCAATTATTCTCATCAAGGTTATTGGGTTCTCTTTTATGCCATTCTGATCTTTAGTACATTCCATAGATTTTAAGTTGCATTCAAGTTGTTGATTGACTGGGCCATTGTAACAACTTTATAATCTTTCTCTGAAACTAGAGTTTCCTTGACTGTGTATTGGGTTAACTAGAGAATAAACCTCTTTAGCTCACCCCCAAACCTTTTTTGCTAATTCTTTTTTTTAACATGGTTGTCTTATAGTACTGTCTACATATCCTGTTGATTATTTTGACAATATACTGCATATTTGTTGAAATCCTGCTTTTGTGTCTAAAACTGTCAGTGTGGGCGCCCCTCAGGGTCAACGGTGTCTTGCATTGAATCTCGAATCAGTATTGCTTTTGGTTCAAAAAGTTTTTTGACGTAGCTTGGAGAAACTGACGTGTCAGCCGTTCTGCCGCTGTGGGGTAATAATTCGCTTCTGGCTCGTGCCTCCATAGTGAGGTTGGAGTTTGAATAGTGAGTTTGGCTGACCTGGCCAGCTAGATTGATAATGTGCAGCACTCTAGCGCTGCACATTATCAATCTGGGACTGCTCCATTTGAATCTGTTTGGGGAACGGAGGGAATTTCTGCAGAAATATTTGAGCTAACTGGCTCCTAGTGCCCGCCCACCAAAGGTTGGTTTTAGCAAATCACGGTATAAAATTAAAATGTAAGCAGCAGGCGTCATGAGAAACCACAAGAAGGTAAGCTAGTCAAGGCACTTCTTGCTGTTTTGCTATCAAAGAAGAAATTGTTTTAAATTCTTTCAAAGAGATGTGATGGCAGAAGCTACACGCACGTCCTCCTGCGCTGCCATGTTTGTGTTGGTTTGGCTGTGGGCTCAGCCGCTCTTACTTTCGGCGCACTGGTATGTCCCGCCTTAAACCTTAATACTGCAACGTGATTGGCCCTAACCGTTTTTGGTTCGGAAACAAATGGTTGAAGCCAGAGTGGCATAAGATGGATTCTCGTGTTTTTGTGAACGCACAAATACAGCAAGAATTCATCTGGCAGGCAAGGTTAGAGTTTAGCGGTCCTTCTATCGATTTTCAGGTTAACAATTCATTAGCTTAGCATTCAGTTAGTTTATTTAGCTTTTACTAATAGCCCAGGCCATGCCCAGCCCTCACCTCCCCGCACGTTTCCTGGTTTGTGGGCCACCGCCTCCTCTCGGCACATTTTTCAAGCTGTGGCGTCTCTGCATTTGGAACTCTATGTTGGCAAAACTCAGTGGGACATGATCGTTCTTTATAGCATAATATTGTAAAAAATTCAGATTCTCTTACCAATAAAATTCTGTTATAAACATCTGTGTCTCTATATCTATGATTGCCAGAATACTGACAAGCTCAGTAGGCTAAATCCTCTCGAGGCGCCTTGATATTGGGGCTGGCCCACCAACGTTTGTTAAAATAATGAATGCCCAACATGCTCTCAGTAGACAGCTGTGGGGCACAAATACTACGGCCCCAAGATTGGATCGTCCACTCAAAATACTGGAAATACACACGTTACGTTTATGTTCTGCTGGTTAGTGTGTGACCATCTAGTGATGGTTGTCCTTGCTAGCTAATTGGAGGATTGATGTGAATCTTTTCTGTTCAATAAATTAACAATATGAGTGAGCCCTTTTAAATTACATTTGGCAAATTACACATGGCATTTCTAGTGTGGTGGTTTATGCTAATTTATCTGTTTAATTTTCTCAAAGTCAGGTTGTATTAATCACATAAAATTAGTAGCTGCTAATAGGTGTTGAGTTTTGGTGCCCCACTTAACTTATCACGGCAGAGACGCCACTGTTTTCAAGTATGAGATTGGGCGAAGTAAAGCTCTGGTACAGGGGTGAGTTACATTTTCAGACTCTCATCAAGAATGTCCCAACACGTTTCAATTCATCCTTCCTTCAGTTTTATAGCACCTGCCAGTTTATGACAAAGCCAGCCCGTTATCATGGTGTCTTTTCAGTGTTTTGCATTACAATTTTTTTTCCAAACAGGACGTATACTATGACATTCAAGTAGTTCAGGGTTTGTCTCTTCTTTCCCAATTTTATGCAGCAAACAAGCTTCAACATGCCTTTTCTTCAGCAGTGAAGTCTTGTGCAGTGAGTTGGCAGAGTGGCTATTGCAATTTAGCGCATTATTCTATTTATTATATTGGCACTTTCTGAATCAAGGTCTTTTTGAAACCTCTCAGCAAATAGTCCTTGGCTCTTCGACAATTCTTCTAAACATTTTTTGACTCCTTTGTCACAATTTCTTTCAGGACCAGCTAGCTATGGCTGACTTGTGATTAAAATGATGTCCCTTCCACTTCCAGATTATGGCTCCAATTACTCTTACTGGAGCACTGTAACCAAGGCGACCGGTATGGTTTGCAACATTAACAAAATTAATGTTGTGACGGTCTTTAAGCTTTACCCATCATGAAATGCTTCTTGTGTTATAGGTTGGAAATAAAACATCTTTTCATAGCTCATCACTGACCTAGCTATTAATTTACACTAATAGGGGTCCAAATTGCTTTGTAAATACAGCCATATTTCATCTTTTTTCCTGAGCTTTTTCTGTTTGTCTTTCTGTTATGTTGGCGCTCTCTCTGTCCTGAGTTGAGCCTCACATCAACACCAGCAGCAAGGCTAGGCAGAGCCAGTGTCGTCCCTGGGCAGGCCCACACAGCCGTGTGAGATTGACGGGCCGTGCAGTCGGATGTGTTCCGCCCCAGTGCGCTTGCTGTGTGTGTCTCTAAGCGTGCGTGTTTGTCATTTGCTGGATGGGGAGATAGCTGTAAAACAAGGGAGTGAGCAGAGAGAAAGGGACAAACTTAGCTTTTGTTGAGGCTATAAATATATTTTTTGAGTTTACATAATTGGAGTTTTGTCAAACAAAACGGTTTCGACCCATAGAATCGTCTGTGACCACAAGTACAAACAGAATGCAGATGGTGATGGAAAGCACTAAAAAATGCTTCACACATGCTTTCTGCTGTAAATCCTAAATAGGCAATTAAATTACAGGTATTCACTATATTTTGTCATAGATGCAAGTAAATCCCTGTATAAGAGTTATAATTGTTCTAACTTTGCTCTTCTATTTTGTTTTCAGTTCATCCTCAGCTTTTGGGTCTATAGAGAACACCGAGGCTCTGTGCCTGTGTGTGGGATACTTCTGAGTGGGGCTCACATTTATTTACCAATCACACTCCAGAGAAACCACCGTGATTAGCCACCCCCGGGACTGTACAGATTTTGTGGGACCTGCTCTGTCAGCACCAAACAGAACATTTATCAAATACGCCAGCTCACGTTTCCAAACCCACGCAGAATTAAAGTAAGCTCCTTTCTCTGCAGAAAGACAAGCAACTGTAGGAACGGCATCGGAGCACATGGGTACGAGTAAAACGAACACGGCTATTCCTGTGTGGCTTTCTCATCTGCAGAGTCCATATGTATTTTACTGGGATCTTACTGGAATCTAATACAACAGCATAGAATGGCTCTGAACAGCGAAATGGGAGGTGAATTCTTGGTATTCAAACGTTTTGCAGATTAAAATCGGGAAAGGTGTGACACACATTCGTATTCAGGCCCCCCTGAGTAAATACTTAGTAGAATCACTGTGATAACAGCTGCAAGTCTTTTGGTGGTCGTCTCCTCCAGTTTAGCACGTCAGAGACTGAAATTGTTACCCGTTCATCTAAGCAAAATACCTCAAGTTAGCCAGATTGATTATACAGTGTCTGCGAGTCTTTTATTTTTCTTGATTGATTTTAAGTCTGGACTTTGTCTGGGCCATTTTAGCGCACAAAGAGTTATTGACCCAATCCATCCCATCGTATATTTGGCTGTTTGCAATCACTGCCTTAGAAGGGATCTTCACCCCAGTCTTGTGTCTTTTGCACCTTCAAAAAGGTAATCTTCAGCAATAGTCCTGCATTTAGCTTTATTAATCTTTCTATCAACTCTTACCGTCTCCCCTGTCACTGCTGAACAAGAGCATAGCAACAGCATGATGCTGCCATTAACGTCAAACCCTGGAGCATAGTATGTTCAGGGTGATGTACACTGATGTCTTTTTTATGCTACATCCAAAAAAGTTAAATTAGGACTCATCTGACAAGAGAATCACAAAAACCATAGGAATACTTTTGCACGGCTATGCAGTCCCATACATCAGTTGTGAGTGGAAAATAACAGGAAATTTGCATAATGTAACGTAATGCAATTAATGTCATTGCCGTAGTCAGAGCTACTGCAGAAATGCAGAAAAAGTCACACTTCTGAATTTAACTCTAAAAGTTCTGGCACAATACTGCTAGTTGTAGTTTATTTTTGTTATATTATGTATTTCTGGGGTACTACAGTTTGTCAGCTGTCTTTAACCTTATGATGATCAATTAATAATTTCTAAAAATATTTTTTAAAGGTCATATATCAACATTAGCTTTATTTGCACTTTATTTATTTACTTTGATATCTATATTTGATGGTGCAGGTGATTTGATTATAGATGAGCAATACAGATTTCATATTTTAGGTATTTTGTGATGATGTAAAACTGATGATAACAGTATTATACATTTTAACACATGGAGTTGTCTATAAATCTTCTTTTTTTTAAATCTTTTGGCTGCCCTGTTAGAGCTTGATTTAACTTGTCTACAGGAAATAAAAGCCATTCCAAATGTTTTTTTTTGTAGCAATCTATATTATTTTAATTTCCGACCCTAGGTTGGTGAATAAAGTCTGCATGTCACCTCCAACCCCCAACAAAATTCTTTACATTTTTATTTATTTGATCTTATTCCCACGGAGACAAATTAAGCATCGAAGCTTTCAACAGTTGCTTGTTTTTATACTTACAGTTGCCGCTGCCACCATATTAACCTTGTTGCCTGATTAACCTACTTTTTATACCACCTTTTTCCAGCAGCTCCCAAGTGATCATTCGAACAGCCGTGAGGGGCTCTCTGTTGAACAGATTTGTTAGCGTTGCCTCGTGAGGTTTTGCAGGCACGCTCTTCTTCTCTTTGCTGTGAGGCAAAGAAAAAAAAAAAGCAGATTCAGCTGACTGCAGAGTCAAAACACTGAATTAAAACGTTGTAATGCATACAAAGTCAGCAACTCCTAAATGCACTGTAAATTTTAGAGCAAAGTAAAAATAATGTTTCACTTAGGAGTTGTTGGAGTCCACATTTCCCAGCTTTACCTTTCCCAAATTAATAAATACATCTCTACAAACTAATGAAAATTCAGGTTTTGTCACTTTTTTTTGGAAGCTTGCCATTTAAACTTTAAAGTATGTGTGTCTCAAACAAGATTTATCGTCAGTTAGCTGACCAGTTGGCTAGGCTAATGTTAGCATGTTTTCTGGGTTTTGATATGTCTCGCTAATAAATTGAGCTTGTAACATATTTATTTGTGTTTACAGGTAGTCATGTAAGGACCAAAATTGCAAAAAAATGGTCTCTCTTGCTTCAGAAACGTAGTAAAAATTAATCACTAGTGTTTCAGCTGTCTTTTTAAAACCAGGAGATGTTTGAGCCCGGCAAGCAGAGTAGGTCACATGGGCTAGAAAGACAGAGAAAGGCAAGAAATTCACGCATTCACGCTAACCTTCATTGTAAAGATCAAAACACACCTGATTTGTTTGTTAAAATTGTGCAAATGACCTAAATACAGTTTGTCTCACATACACATGAAGATATAGCTGTTGAGTCACATAGCTTGCAAAGTGTGTAGCCAACATATATATTCAGTGATCTTTCAATAAACATGACAACTGGGATTGGGAGTTACACTAAGTCAGGTACTCCGGAACTGATCAACTAAAAATGTGTTTTGCTCAACATGATAAAAGTAATCATAGTACTTAGATGTTCTCAAGCACAGATATCCTTACTTTAATGGTCTATTGTATGTGCTCTCTTTTATCCTCTAGAATTGAAAACAGGCTCAGAGCATATCTACTGTACTTAGCTGTGTTTTTCTCTAGATAAAGCCAATAAAGGAGCTAATACTGCCATTGCTCTTGGATCAGTGCTTCTGTGCTTTTTTTGTCTCTGCTCAGTCTTCTCAAACCTCCTGTCGGTCGTGACAGATGGCCGTTCACACTGAGCCTGGTTCTGCTGGAGGTTTCTTCCTGTTAAAGGGGAGTTTTCCTCTCCACTGTCACTTCATGCAGGCTCGGTATAAGGGATTGCTGCAAATTCAATGCAAAGTCAGTGCAAAATGTAATTCAATTATGTTTAATTTCATGATTTATTTGACAGGGATATTGTTAAAGAATTATCATTAATGTAAATTCACTAGTATTTGTCCCTGGACAGATGGAAAGATTATACAGAGAACAACGCAATGTTAAAATAGACATAACTATACAGTGGACAACAAAGCAAGCGGCCATATAGACATTATATAAAATATCAAAAGTATTTTGAGCAATTTTACTTTTAAAAGGCTCCACGCTCATCCAACTGGAAGGAATACCACAAGTCAATGACTTGATGTATTCTGCTGGGCTTCCTTAGGCAGAATAAAAGGTTTTCCATCTGTCTGCATGATTTGATAGAACTGACTTAGTTAAGTGCCTTGAGATGACATGTGTCGTGAATTAATACTACAGTATAGAAACAAAATTGAACTGAACTGAATTAAATGAATGCCTTATGTAAGAGGTCAGGTGTTTAATGTTTTACATAAGACAAAAGTACTGCTCCACATTACATTGTTTTGTGCACACTGTAATACTTGGATCACCATTATTAGCAATAACTATAATGTCAGCGTTAAATAAAATTACATGTATTCTAGATTTGTACAACTGTTTACCCATCAGCTGCATAAATCTAATTATCCAACAAAAAGTATGAACACACTCCAGTTATTTAGATGTTGTGAGGGCTGTTCGGTGCGTAGTTAATGATATGGTGGCAAATTAAAGCAGCAGGACAGAGATTTTTCAAACAATTAATGACAAGAATGAAAGTCACACTGTACGTTTGCGCCTAAACAGCATTTTATCCTCGCACATACACACTTGCTGGACCACTGCAGTCTGACTCAACAGACTCACGTGACTTTAAGTCAGCTTCCTAGAACCATAAGTCATATCCCTAATGCCCAGCAGAAAAAACTGCATCTCAGTAGTTAAGATTCCCGAATTACTTTGATGAATAACTGCAGATGAAATGGCTCTAATGTGGTCCTGACTTATAGTTTGCAGTTCCTGATAAGCCCTCAAGGAACCACTGTATGCACTCCGGTTCTACTTGTAGCCGATTAATAATGTATCTGAGAGCAATCAAAGCGTTTTGTCTTCATTATGTGTAACTCATTTAAGTGCACAACCATAAACCTCAGTAGCACTAACCGTAAAAAGCGTGTAATCTAAATTAATGAAAAAGTGACATTAATAGCAAAGATGCTTTTGTCCTGCTGGTCAAACAACAGAAAATTAAGTAGTTTAATACTTTGAAAACGTGTTGATGGCCTAAAGAAATGTCCAAATAAAACTGCATATTCCCACAGTTAGGCAGAAGGCTTCATGTTAAATTGTCCTGTTTTATTCAAAAGCGATATTTAGCCAACATGGACAATCACAGCAGCCTTACTTGATTGAGTTTACTGAACCTTCTAAAGCTGGAAAAGGGCTTTGTTCAGCAAATGTGCGCCGTAAAGATGTAGCTCAGACAGCTTCTTACGACGATTGATTTTTCCATTCTGTAGAACATTGTCCAATCTGTAAAATATGTCATATCGCTGTGTTTGTTGGATTGTTATGATGACTCTCCCAGTGCTCGAACTGTCATGTTGCTGCATATCAATTTCTTCCCCGCTCATCTTTTGCCGGCGGGCATAAACAGGATTAAGGGATCGATACTCCTTCTCAGTGTAATTCTGCGACTTGCTGCTCGTGTGAAGTCAAAATGACATTTAGCAGGAGCAGACCAGGGCAGCCACAAGAGGGACCACTTTTGGTCTGTCACTGGCTTATTAGACATGCGTTTGTCTTTTATCAATCTCCATACAAGCTTATTATTACTATTATTATTTTAACCTGACAGCCTTCGCTTTGACAGTCGTGAAACTATTTTGCGTCTGGAGATTTGACGACCCAGTTAAAATAAAGGGATAACTGTCTCGACGGAAAGCGCGGAACCATTTTACGGGGAAGCAAGAAAATATATGCAAATGTGGATACATAAAAGCTTTCATCGTGGAGAGAGAATCTGGACCTCATTTGACATGATAATGGCTTCATTTAGTATGCTAATAAATGTACCAAACTGCGGCCCATTACTTTAAGTTTGTACAGTTCAGTTGTCATTAGCATAAGGTTGGCAGTAGTAGCGGTTCACTCCCACTAATGAATCATCGCGCTGTCTGTCTTCGACTCCGGTTTCAGCGTTTCTTTTTGTGCACCCTCAGGAACTTGATCGAAGAAGCAGCAGAGCTTCGAAAGTGTTTATCACGCTTTATGTATATTCCGTGGGAGCGCATAACGATTCAGTCCTGCTCACACCAGTCGGCTCTCCATCTATTTTTAGAGATGCACCTGTCATAGGTTTTAGGCCGATTATATATGACCTATAAATACGGATTTTCATTCATTCCAACCTCTCTTTGGAGTAGGATCAAAATATTTATTTTAGAGATTCACCGAAAAGTTAGTCAGAGATCAGAGCCGACTACATTTTCCCTGGATCAGCTCTGATCCGTGATCAGAGAGTCAAATAACTAAAAAAAGTATAGAAATTAAGAATTTTCTGTATTATTCATAATAATATAATTATATATAAAAGAATCAACTAACAACAATTCTTTCACAGAAGCGTGTTGTTATTATTGTGACCTCACACGGTGCACTCCCCCCCCCCCCTCCCTTTCAAGGTTCCATTAAATGCCGAATGGCAAGCTGTATCTTAAATGATTAGAAATTTCCCTGTAAAGTCTGTGTAAATGCTCCAAATTCAGCGGAGAAAAAGTTTAAAAGAGGGACTAATATCAGCGATGATAGTCTAAATGTGAGCGTTTTTTTTTTTTTTAATATTCAAAAGTATCGCTAAATTGCCCTTGCCTTTTGCATATCACTTTATTTGGAAAGCTTACAGAGAGTAGTGGAGCTTTTCAAAACTAATTGCTGTTATTACAGTGCCTCTACAGGCCTGCATAGGCTTTTTGTTGTCAGCAGCAGACGAAGGTTACCTGCAGAGCACCGCCGATGCCTTTCAGGCCCTCATCCACATAGCAGTTGTATTCATTGCCTGACTGGGCTTGGAAATAATGCTTATCATCTCTTACAATAGGTAGGAGGGAGAAGGAGGCAAAATACAAACCAATCAAGACTGAAACGTGTCAAATGGGTGTACATAAATTTACTTTTTTATTTTTTTGTGTGTGTGTGAATTCTCTGGCACTCTAGAGAGTTTTTCAGGGCGCACGTCGACTGCAGAGAACCTAGGTTTACGGTGAGCTGAGACAGCCGCAGGCAGTATGGTCGCTGTTATTTATGGTTCCAGACTTCGCCTGTGATTGAAATTCCACTCCATTCTTTAATTTGCCGGCATGTATCAATCAATCAATCATGAGGCCGTGTATGAGCTTCCCTCACACTGCGGGGCTTTTTACATTGCTTGCATCATAAGACTTTACATTAAAAAGACATAAGAAAAGGGCAGACTTTGTTGACAGAAGAATTCTGGTTGATGTGTCAGGTTCTCCAAAGAGTGAAATATCGTGAGACAGCTTCTTGGTAAGGGGTAAGAGTTTGGTAACCAAACCACTATGTACATCAGTAATTTATTTGGAGTCTGTAAGTGAAGGGGTGAACATCTCCTGCTCTGAGTGAAGCTGGGAGGGACCGCTAAATGAGGACTGGGCCACATGTGAGTTCTTCATGCGAGTTCTTTAGCACAGGGGAGGGACCCACGCTAGCACTATCTACTCCAATGAGGGAGAACAATAGCATGCTTTCACAACAGAGTCTCCAAACGTCTCCACCGACACCAGAAAACGTCGCTAGCTTTGTCGACAGTGGCCTTTTTGCAACGGAAAGTTCCTAGAGGGGTCTGACTACATGTCGAATGTGTATCATTCTAAGCTGGAGATAACTAAGGGCATATGTACTGAGGATGCCCAGTGGGCGTTCTACATTGACTTACTCCCCAGGCGAGACCACCTCTGAATCTGTTCTCAGCCAGTATAGACTGACATTCATTTTAGTTGATAAAGCAGAGTAATTATGTATACACATATGGTGTAACCTTTAACATTATATGTGCCCTGAACACATCCAAAACACAAACACGATATATGCCAAGTCTGGGATGACAGGGCCATGTAAGTGTTTGCTAACCTGCTGTAGCCATGCTGCTAAGTCTGGTGTTGTTACTGGCCTGGCTGACTGTAATCATAACATGTTTAATTTTGTGCACAGGCTGCATCCTGCACACATTTTCTATACTTGACTTATTTATTTTTCTTTTCTTTACAGCATCTTTGCTCCGTTAGCTTGCTTCAGTTTATTTATTTTTTCAAATTAGGAGGTCCCCTTTGGATCTCTGCTTAATGTTAAATATCAGACTGACCCAGTCTAATGTGGTATCGTGCCACCTGCAGCCACAAGGGCAGCTTCTCATCCTGGTGCCTTTTATTATCGGGTAGAAAAATACCCCCAACATTTTGACTACCGGTCAGTTCGGACTGGCCGTTCGGGAACCCTACCGGACCTCCATATGGCTACCCCGCCCCTGGGTGTGACTGACTTTAGCCCTGTTAGACCATTGCACTGTAGAGTGGATTCCCCACAGCCCCGTTGCCCGGTGCATTTGAGAGACCCAGAGGTGAACTGGCCCTCCCTATGGCCTTTCCTTGTCTCATAAGCCTACTGCTTGTCAGCCTCTGTGCAATGTGCATGGCTACGCCATCTTCTCACAGCAAGCAGGGGCGGCTGCAGCTGTAGGGGGCGCCAATTTGCCAGTTCCTCACACAGTGATACGATAGATAATGGAAAAACCTCTTTGCAGTGCAGATGATTTTTAATTTATATTTTGAAGTAATCGTGCCGCCTCCTGTGTTTCATAGAAGAAATGCCGCCTCGGTCAACAGCCCAGTTCGCTCCTGCCAAAAGTATACTACAGGTCATACGACTCAGAATGGTGCCATAGCCGGCAACATAATCTCTCTAATACCATCAGCGTCACTCTACTGGGTGAGAAAAAAACTTTGTGATTTGCTTAGACAGGCCACATTTTGCTTGTTCGACAAAAAACAATGTAATGGCCTCTGACATCCTTTGATACAGTTTTGAAGAGAACCCCAGATCACATTGCAAATCACGCAAGACATTTCTGTATAACCTTGTGTAGCTTTCAGTTTGCAGCTGCTGCCTGTTATTGTTTTATACACATTTTATTGGTTTTGCACAATCAGAAGGAAAGTCTGTCTAACTTTTGTTTTAATATTCTATTCATCAAGCTCCTTGTGCCATATTCTGATTATAATTGCCAACTCCAAAGTGTAATGTATAAACAGGAGCATTTTGGGAAGATTGCATGTTTCATTAGACCCCCAGGGCTGGGACACTAATGTGATATGAATGATGCATATGATCAGAAAAATTAGTCCTTATGGTTACATTGCTGTATATTTATCAAAGTCAAACTTCTTTTTATGTGGGAGACTGTGGTTCAGTGGGTTGAATCAGAAAGTTATGGGTTCGATTTCAGCGTCCTCTTGTCACATGTTAATGTGCCCCTGGGCAAGGCACTTAACAGCAAGTTGTCTACCGATCCCTATTTCCTTATGAATTCTTCTGTTTTTAGTTTGTGTCACACTGGAATGTCTCAGGTCATCAATATTGGACAAAGATACTCTGACAAAAATACAAGAGCTGTTGTCAATTGAGGATTACATTCAATTATTTATAAAGAAATATATCAACGCAAACCTAGGGGCAACCTTAGGGGCAACAACCATGATGGAATTTGTAAGAAGTGAAAATCAGTGCTGTGGAGGAATTTGGCCACTCATCCAGACTTTGACTAGGCCACTGTTTTATTTGAGTCATGCAGAGGTTGACTTGCTGGTCTACTTTAGATGGAGCTTACAATGCTTACAAGGGAACATTTTTATCCCAAAATTTCCAAAAGCTGATAAGGCTTCTGCTATATAACACTTCTGCACATGAGCTTAAGGTCATAAACTTATGGCTGGACATTGTCCTTCAGGATTTCCCGGTAGAGGCAGAATTCATGTGTCAATCAGTTACAGCAAGTCATCCAGGTACTTGAACATGTTGAAAAGATTTCTTTCCCTAATAAATTAAGAAAAAAACGTGATATATCCATCCATCCATTTTTCAAACTGCTTAATCCCTCATGGGGTCGCGGGGTTGCTGGTGCCTATCTCCAAAACGTGATATATGATATATGATATATATTGTGTGCAATATTTTCAAAGCAAAAATATTTTTTCTCCTCTACATGAGTCTCTCACAGTTTGTGTGTGACTGACAAACTCTGATCCCTAAAAGTTTAATGTTCGTTTAGAACTAACAAGGTCACGTTTTCCCTCTATGTGAATATATCCATATATATTCTGTTTGATTGTGGTTATGAGAAAAAAACTTAACTTCTTTTCCTTCCTGACATAGTAATGTTACAGCTAATGTAAAGTGAGCTTTTGGCTGTTGTCAACGAGCATTGCTGAAGGACTAGTTTTTATCAATTTTACTCCCGGCTGGGACATCAAATGGGTGAAATGAGCAGAACCCTTTTGAAGAGACGGATTCAAAGCAGTGACCAAGCTTATTACCCTTGTGTTCACCTTGTTATCTGATAGCTTGGTGAGGAACAGGCGAGGAGGGAGCAGAGGAGGAAAAGACGGTAATTTCTGATGAAACGGCGACACTTTTTATTCAGATTAGATGCAGGGTATTTTTAACCATGCAAACTCTGGTGGATAATGCATTGTTTGTTTTGGTGCTTTTGACAGTTTGGGTATGTAAATATCAGGAAACAAAGAGGTGACTGAATGCATCGCACAAACCTCTGCTCAGTTGGTATTGTCGCCGTTGTCATAATCCCGGTATAATTATATCCTTCCCAGTTTTAGTGAATTTATGTCAATGCCAGAGCATGATATTTTATACCTTTCTGCATCTGATTACTCATCAAGAAGTTCATGCATCACCACATCTGCTACATTGGAGTGTTTGAGGTCTTAACGTGAGGAAAACACACTCAAACATGTAATTCTTTCTCAGAAAAACCACCACTGTGTGTGGTTTTTTCCCCCCATGAGGAGAATGTGTTTTATCAGCAGTGGAGGTGGCCACTGAGAAAATTCCCCTGCTAACCCACCAGCAGCCGGTAAACACAAGGGAGCATTTTGATCCCAAAATCCCCAAAAGGCTGACAGGTTCTTGATACTGCTGGGGCTTGTTGACATAGAGCTCATTAAGTACTGGGACGGTTCTGTTTTTAATCACCATTACAATGGGTTGCATTAATTAAAATAAACATACATCATATGTTTGTTTTTTTTAATATTTGCTGTAAATGTGACGAAATTCTGTCTGAGAGTGCTTTGATATCTATCCATACTACAGCATACTTCATATCTTTTGACATCCAGGGTAAAGAGGTGCAAAAAGTCTAAATCAGCCTTTTATGGCAGTAGCAGAAACTCGCTTAAATTTTTTTTTAACAGCAACCCTAGCAGTTCTGTGAGCTGCAACTTTTTATACTATATTTCTTTTTTTTTTTTTTTTTTTTTAGTGAACCAATGCCCAATCAGGTTGCACATCAGTTTATCCCTTTGGCAATTCAAACCCTCCTTTTGTACCGGGAAATTGCCATTTTGTTCCTTTCTGTTTCAATTTAATCGATTTCAAACAAACCCATGTGCTTAGACCGTAACTTTAGTTTTTCTTTGTAGCCAAACATTTCTTTAAATTATTTAGGCAAAAATACTAAAAATGGTCAAATGCCATTTATAATTCACTTGATCTGCGTATTAATCCATGAAAACTTTGCATTACAACTAGTGTCCATTTATTTTGGTTGAAGCAGTGGATTATGCTGTCGAACCAAAATAATCCTGAGAAAATTTCTGATGGTAAATTTGATTTAGTTGTAAATTAATTTAAAGCATCAGCTGACTGAGTGGATACTGAAACTTCCCAGGGCAGAGATGAATTGATAAATGTTCAATATAAACCGTCCCCCGCCCCCATAGAAAACAGCTAAGTTTTTGTTTGTGCCCATAACAAAAATATTAGGCCAATGTCTCTTAGCCAGTCTTCACGATGGGAAAGAGAAGAAAACATGCTTATATGCTTATCCATGGAAAAATATGTTAAAAGCTTTGCAGTTTTATTGCAGCTGCATAATCGTACAATGAAATTAAATGATAACAAATACCACACAACACAAAGGCCCATTTCACCAAACCACTCTTCAAAATTGGAAAAAAACAAACAAAATAAATCTGACAGTCAAGTAAAGCAGATGGAAGTTAACCATCATTAGGCAGCGAATGGCTAGAGAAAAAATAATTACTCACCGCATCTACAGTCAGGGCAATGATAAAACTGCTAAAAACAACCGAAAATGTGACGAATGAGGCTGGATGAGAAGTCTATCCTGCCACCACTCTCAGCGAGGAGGATGGCAAAGAGAGCTCGCTGTTTGGGAACTACAGGAACATTTTCAGTGTGAAATAATGCTTCCGGAATAATAAAAGATTAACCTTTTTTAAATGCTTTTTATACATCTGTAACAGTGGTGCCAAGAAATGTGGCGCCTGTTGTAACTGTAAAGACACAGAACTATTGTGTTTTGACTATTGTCTAAAGATGGGCTTTTTACAGGCTTTTCCAAATATATCAGCATTCAGACAATGACAAAGGCACGCCACAGGAAATCCTGGCCTAGATATCTTCTAACCATTACGTGGATTATATCTCCTCACAACGCAGAAAGCTGTGAAACAGTAGCTGTTGCACCCTGAATGAAGTCTGCAGAGAGGAAGGTTGCAAAGTGAATTAAAAAGTAAAAGAAATAATAATAATAATAAAAAACCTATGTGGAGGACGTACATTAAGTACCTTAAAGTATGACAGGCTCTTGTAATGTATGGTGCTTCTATCTTATGCCAATACTACAGTTGAGTCCATTGTGCTTTTTCAAATGTCAATTTTAGACTTTAGGTGTAGCGGCGCTGCTGGTAATGAAGTTTTAGATCTTGGACACCGAATAAAAAATTATTTTAGAAGCTCCACATGTATTGTGCAGGGATTTGGCATAAGATAAATATTGTTTGTCCCGCCAACAAGTCTCCACAGTTTAATAGGGGGGCGGCGAATGAACACGGTCCCTAAAGAGAACCATCAGTTTAATGGAGAGGTTAGGTAGACTCGCCCTTGTCTTTCCTCCCCTCACAACCGGTTCTTCCCCTTTGTGTTCATGGCCTAAAATCAGCCTAATTTGGTAGGTGACCCCACTGCTCCTGAGATTAAGTTATGTATCATTCTCCTAATCCTCTCTGACAAGTGCAAGGTAGCGGGTAAGCCAACTTCGGTAGCATGTCCTGGACGAACAGATGGCATAAATCATTCTCTTAAACGCCGCCTTAAGTATTAATCATTCTCAATGCTGTCACTGTCACGCTGCTCGGCGGGCCGCGGGCATGCAAAGTGTGATTAATGAAGGTGAAGATTTAAGGAGCCACTCCTGAGCCCCCGCCCCTTTTTAGCTGACGGCCCACATCGGCTGCAGTGGCACTGCTGAGGCACCTCCACTTCCGCAGCGCTGACCTTGGAGAACCATAGGCTATAACTCATGGTTTGCTTTAAAAAAACCCCAGCTGTCTCATCTGGGAGGCGTATAGCTTGTAAATGTGGCTTTTTTAAACATTGGTTCTGTGTTACTGTCAATTAGTGTCCACCTGGTCCTTTCTTCCCAGAGACATTATTTTTGAAGGCTGCTAATAGGACTAGTCTTCCAACATGGAGGCCCAAACAAGTTATCTCCATTGTGTCTTAGAGCCCCGTGGAAATGTTTACAGTTCTTTGAAGAACAAAAAAGATTTGAACTTATTTATTTATTTATTTATTTTACATAATAAAGCCTCTGTCATCTGTTGAGGTATGTTCAGACTCGATCTGCCATTTTACCTTTTGTTCCATTCAGTGACATCTGGGAACTTTGAGTTTCTAATCTCTGACTGGTTGAAGAGGTTTAGTCACAATCATCACCAGCAAGGATCTAACATTGTTTTTGGACTTTTATTTACGATTTTGAACAATTGTCTTTCAGAGTGGAATAATAACTGAAGGCTCAAATATAGACACAGCACTAAAATTAGGTTAAATGTCATTTTAGACTGGTTGGTCTCTTACAGATCTGGCTTGAAAGAATATCCCATACATTTTCAGAAGAGCTGAGCTTGTTTCACCTCCAAAAGCTTAATGTTGCCCTGCTTTATCCCTACCAAAGCCTGTTTTGATGTGTGTTTGGAATCAGCGTCCTGTCGGAAGACCTGACTGTGTCGAGGTTTCACTCGTCTGACCTAAACCGCTACCTCGAATGAAAGGAAAAATGGTCAGAAAGTGTAGGAGCAACTGGAACACCAGCATCAGTGTCAGAGCAAAGTGAGTTTAACGTCCATGTAGACAGAAATGTTGCCAGGAAAGGACGAAACATGTAAAAACAAATTGTTCTGGTTCTGCATTACTGAGACAAATTACGAGACAAATTTTTGCTATTCGGTCGTAATGACAAGAGAGTTTAAAAGAGTCAAGACGAGGCTTTTAAACCTGAGAACACGGTACTGTACGCTTGAAAGTATTGTTGGCAGCATCGTGCTCTCTATTTTACTGACTATGCTTAACAACTGGGTCCATATCATGATGCCAACCTAATTAACAACAGGGGTGAACTTTTCAGGAAAAATCCCCATTGATGATAGCTACAGATATACTGTATAAAAAATTGAGACATAGAGGACCACTGGTGAAAGAGACAATAAGCACATCAGCAAAGCAACACTTGAGTTATTTAAGAGGATATCTTTAAAGCGTCTTTGCATTTCTTTATCTCGCCTGACTGTTGAACCAAACCGAGAATCTCTTTTAAAGCTCAAGGTTTTCTGAACCAGAACCAGAAAGTGTTCAATTTGAAGATGTTTAAGTGAGTTTACGGTGAGAAAGAAAGTATTGACACTAGAGACTGAATCCTAATATACGTCTATGAATACTTCCAGTGATGTTGTTCTAGCTAGAAGAGGAGCAAATCAGAACAACTGCTCACAATATAACCTATGTCCCACCGTGGCACCATTTTTGGAAAAAGACTTGCTACTGGCATTATCTTGGAGGGGGGATTTCTGATATATGAAAATATCCGTTAATGTTATAATAATAAGCTAAAAATAAGCAAACTGACATTAGGTGGAGAGTTATATTTATTTTCTGAAACCATTTTAGAGTTAGGATTATTTCAAACTGCGTCTAGAGCAATGTGTTGTCAAGTATGGCAAATTGAATTATATGACTGTTGGACCCCCCTCCCCTTCCCTCCCCGCATCCTTCTTCATCTGTTTTTGTTGCGGTACATTTCTCCTCCTCATCATTCATCATGTCTCCACTTCTTGAAACTGCCCTCCAGTTATGTTTGGTGGCAGCATTGCCTTCAGGATTCACACTCTCCTCTCTTTTTCCCCACACTGTTTTGCCACCTTTGGCCCTCGTTGCCACAGTTCCTGCTCTTACTGCAAGTCCCCCCCTAATCTGACGTTGATGCAAACTGAAGGACCACTGCCGCTCATCAGACGTCCCTGTTTTCCCCCGACTTCTCCTGCATCTCCAACCTATTCCCTATGCATAGCTCCAGGCTCCCAGGCACCCCCCCCTCCCAACCCCCAACCCAACATCTTTCCACTTTGCCTCGTCCCTGCGTCCCCTGAGCTCCACCACTGCTGCTGGGAAGCAGAAGTGGAGCTCCTAAGTTGCAGCTGATGTGGTTTGGCGAGCCGTGCGAAGTAAGATATAATGCATAATTATGTTGTCAGAGGGCATCATCATGGAAACATCTCAGTCCCAAGACGCCATGATAGGATCTTTCCTCTTCTTTGTGTGGCCGTGAATACAATGCAGGCTCACGCTGTCTGCGCTGGCAGCTACAGATATCCAATTGGTGCTTGGGCTAGCTGTGTGAGCAGCCTGTCAGAAAGACAAGATGCATTAAATGTTCTTTTCACCAAAGACAATGCGAACATTGTTCTTGGTGATACGCTGTTTAGCTCATAATTAGTCAGAACACTTACAAGCTTACTCAGAGGCCTTTTAAATCTGATCAAGCCATTTAATTTGATGTTATGACATGTCTTAGAAAAGGTGCTTCTTACATCAATTAACTTTCTGTAAAGACTTTGTAAGCAGTTGGTCTTGGCTTCTCTTCGACAGTGCCAGCTTTGTTGAGCTAAATTGTTGATTTTTCTTTTTGATATTCAAGCAAAACTACATTGTACAATTTAGATTAAGCGTTAAATTAAGCACGGCGGCCCGCCAGGCTTATAATACAGGTGGGGGAAACCCTGTATCTTCATAAGCAAATGAAAGGTACGTGTAGAGGAGGTAGTGGTATCAGGATAGTGGTATCATGGTGAATCCACGTGTTGCAATAATGCCAAAGAATGTTGATCTAATTAATATCTTGTACTCTGTAATCTTATAAATTGCAATAAGCAATTTAATGTGATTATATTGCATGTTGTACAAGACAAACTGTGGAGCGATTCATTTCTGTAAACACTAGGAAGCAGATGAACTTATCTTCTTTTCAGCATTGAAAATTATAACAAGTTAATAGTGATTTATTTAATTTCTTTAAGTTTTTCAAGTTTAAGCCGAACTTAAGTGCGAAATTTTGATTCAGTTGGGTGTATGATTATGGTCCAGTCAATAAGTACATCCCAAGACTCACAGATTTGATGTGGAACAATATCAAATCTGTAGAGTAGAGTTTTGTTCAAAATTTAGGAATAAATAAAGCACAAAACTGAAGGCGAGTGATTCTCGTATCTGCTCTGCATACATGTTTTACTAACAACTTCGTCCAGAGTAGAAGAGCACTTTTACAGAACTTGCCGGACGCAGTCTAATTTCAGCGTAATTAGTTTTCATAATTAGCAGATGAATGGCTGCTTTTGAACACCTTTCCTGAACATAGGCTACACAGATTTGTACTGTGAAAATATGAAGTGAACCAGCGGGGGTCTCGCCAACTATCGCGTGGCAGACGTAGGATATTAGAGAGATGAAGGCTCATAAAAGCTGCTCAGCCCCCCCCACCTATATAATACCAAGGGTCTCCTGGTAGTTTCACCTTTAATCTGCTCAGTTTGAAGTCTCCAGCTACTTGATCCCTGATTAAGACCTTGAACTCATTTAACCTTGACTGAGTAATGAATCTATAAAAAGTCCCAATGTGAGGATGGGTATGAAAGTAGCTCCTTTGATGCGGCAGGGGTCTTGTTAAGACTGGAAAAACAGTTTGCTTGGCTTGTAATTGTGCAGTGTTGGGGAAGAGTCATCACTGCACGTATAGGCAAATTGAAACATACACTAAAACACATGGGGGATGCTTTTTTTTGCCGTCTTAACAATTCATTTTCCCTTTCAGGACGTTTATAAAGAAGGCTAGGCACTTTCATGTAGGATATTATTACTCACGAATGCAGTAGTTTTTGAAAGGTAAAAGGAAAATCCTAAAGTAGACGCCTCTTGAAAGGATTGGATTATTTTCTGACCTTTTCCAAATCGCACTGGTCTTTGAAAGCAGCTAAAGCCCTTCACAACCTGTCACCGTGAAAATGTTTGGGAGATGCTTATAAGTCCAGTGGAAATTGATCCTTCTTCTAAACTGGGGTGTCGTCGCAGAGGGGGTTCTGATTCCCTGCTATTTTGGAACAATGTTGCGTAATTATGCTCAGCGCTGCTCCACTTATTTTCAAAGAGCAAGAATGCAATGACTTATTAAAAAGAAGATAAAAATGATTCTTTATCAATTTCTCTAAAAACTAGTCAGTACACTGCTACGTTTTTGGGCAATTTGTTTTCTATTTGATGTCTTTTTTACTGTTGACTCTACAAAGGGAATTGGGTCATATCAGATAAATCCTAGTGGTGAATATAGTATGAGTTCGTGCTCATGCATTTGTAAGCAACAACGTAACTCACATGCAAATCTTAAACCACAACGGCCACGAGAACCCCGCAATGGTTGAACATTGTCGACCCAGCGTGATGTCAAATTGCTGTACATCTGTAAACCCCGCAGTGTTTCCTCTCAGCTCGCACTTAGTCTGAGCTTGCAGCCATCTGTGGCTGGAAACCTTTAGTTTCCTCTGCATGGGTCCCCACAACTGTGGCTGAAAATGTTGAAGACGGGATGGAAGTAGCCTGTAGGGTCTTCCATCAGTGAGTCAGACCAGCTGGGGCAGAATCGCAATTGTGATCCAGCAGGGCGCAGATATCTAAAGCTTCTATGATGGCTTTGTTATTGCAGAGACTCCTACCCGGGATGTTGCTGCAGACGATGTGAGACTTTGCCAGTCGGCGTGGAAGTATTTGTTGTTCCATTGCTAATAATTACCAGCATGAAGCTCATCTGCATAAATATGGTTCCGTTTTACTTTAAAAGACGACATTCAGCTCATTTTTGGGTTTGCTTTGGCTTGACCTCAAAATGTTTTTTGAGGAGACCTTATACAAGTAAAAGCCTTCCTATTTACCGAAAAGCAATGTCTTACACTAGTTTACAGTGTTTTAACTCTAGAACTTGTTCACATTTTGTTATGTGGAAAACACAAACCTCAAAGTATTATGCTACCACAAGTAATGCATAATTGTGCAGAAGAAGGAGACGGATTCATGGTTTTCAGACTTTTTTTCCCCGAAAGAATATAAAATCTGAAAATGTTCGAAGAGCATTTGTATAAACTTTCATTTCCGTTTTCCACATATGGAGACAGAAATGCTTCACACGCTTTGAAAAAATCGCTCAAGCTCTGCTAGATTGGTGAGAGAGCTTCTGTGAGCAGCATCTTTCAACTCTTATATTACCGTTAGACGTAGGTCTGACCTTCTACTGGACCATTCTAGCAGATGAATATGCTCTGATCTGAACCATTTCAATGTAGCTGTAGTTGTATGATTAGGGTCATTGACTTGTTGGAAAGTGAAGCTCTGCTCCAGTCTGGTGTCTTTTGCTGCCTCTAAAAGGTTTAATTTCAAAATTGCTTTGTGTTTAACTCTACTTTCCCACCAACTCTGACCGACTTCTCTGCTCCTGAAGAGAACCACCCCCACAGCATAATGCTGCCTCCACCAAAACTATCTTTCGCCTTTGAAAATGTATATTCAGGGTAACATGGTGTGTTAGAGTTTCTCCCACATGCCATTTTGTATGGAAGCCAATGGATGTGATATCACAGTACATTGTGATTATGTATGTTTAGGTAACACAGTTTTGGGATGAGGACAAAATAGCTTTCATTCTAATTAAGAACAACAATTGGTTTGTGTTTACAATGCAAACAGAAGGAAAAGTAAAATATTATTTTGATAAAATAATGTTTTAAGAACAATCAGCTGGATCAGAAATCAATAACATTATAGACAATTGATTCTTAATGTGTTGATTAATTGTCAGAGAATTATTTTAGAATGGAGTTGAAACTACCAATAGACTTTCACAAGATGGCTGTCTTAAAGGAGCTATACGTAAGATATTTAGTATAAAATCAACTTAAATCATTCTCATCTGTCACCTGGGATGGAAGTACCATTCCCTATAAACACTTGGTCCTCTCTATCAACAATGTCTTAGTTAAGCTTTTCTCCTTTCAAACCTAGAGGTATGGTCTGGAACTACTTTGGTTATGAGTGTTTACTTCCTGGTTACTCAGCCAATCATATGAGAGTTCCCAGGGTTCCCAAAGCAGAGCGCAGCATTTGGTATTTTATTTTGGCAAAAGAGCAGCAGCCTGTAAACATGGAAGCCAGTAAGAGAAGCAGATCAGAAACAGAACAGAAAACAACATCATATACCTGTCCCGTGGAAGTAACAATTGACACCATTTAAAACGGCATATTAGATTGTTGTGATTGGCAGGCAGTTGTACTGATTTGAGCCACAAGGTGTCAGTATTACTGATAATGCCTATAAAAACAATTATGGATTCACAAGATGGCTCCTAAACATTTCCTTTGCTTAAACAAAGCTTTATTCCATTTGTCAGGAAAAAACACTGGCAGCTATATTGTAGAAACTAAAGTAAGACCACACATCGTTCATGAAGGTAACGCTATTTTAAATCTACAGCAGAGAAGCAAGGAGCGGCATGTCTGTAAAGCAGCAGAGTGGAGGCTAGCTACCCAAGCAGACGGCCTAAAATATCTACTTGCATTTGAAAAGTACTTTAAAATTTAGGAGTTGAAACTTTCATACTGACATTTCAATGATTAAATAATAATCATTTAATCGCCTCCTTTTTGTGCCCCTGCTGCTGCTGCTGTCATTTATGTGTGTATGAATCCACATACCGCTGGTGGATGTCAGTGCGGTGTTGGCATGGCCACCAATTCATTGCAGAATTTTGTCTGGCGCGGCATTGTGTTTTGCTGCGTAATGTCTACCCACACGAGGAACTCATCACAGCTTACAAAGGGCACAATGATTGAAGCTGCAGAGGGATTTCTGGAATTGCTTTTTCTCAGGCCGATTCTGAGCCTTAGGAAAAGGGAGAGGACTGTCGATCAGCCAACCAGACCGAGCGGCGTCTCCTAAAAAGCCCTCATCTGCCTTTTTTTCTGTGACTTGGTGGAAAATTTACTTTGGGAAGTGCAGCTGGCTCCGAAGCTGCAGAGCTGCTTCCCGTGGTGAGTTTGAGCCCATTCTTCAACCCTCACCTCCCTCACAATAGGCCAATAGTTTAATTAGCTTTCTAACAGCAAGTCTTGGCAGCCTTCCCTCTCTCTGTTCCCTCCAGGCTTCTCACCTCAAAAACTGTCCCCTACTGGTTGGCTTAAGTCCAAGAGACAGTGCCGTTCCTTTCAGTGGAGCATCTTTTTTTTTGTTTTTTTTTCCCTGTCTAACCCTCCCTGTAATTTTAGCTTTTTGTTTCAAGCACATTGTGAAAGGACACATACAGCAGAGACAGCCTCAAATGTGTGTCTTGGTAAAAAATTATTATTATTTTTTTTTGTTTGTTGAGATAAAACTCCTACGTTTTCTTATCGGGCTGTAAAACTCCTGGAATAAAACATGCATATAGCTGACACCCAAACAGCGGAGTCAAAATGGAAATGTAGATTCAGTCCAAGTGTTTTATTTTCCACTGAGTGAACACCGACTCAGTCTTCAAAGGGCTGTGACTGAAGCGCAGTTTATCACTTTAAACAAGGCATTATTATGTTCCCGCTGTCTTCACTCGGCGTAACGCGACTGAAACATGGCCCTTTGCTCACCTCGTCTCTGCGCTCCACTCAGCTTCCTCTCCTTTCTCTCGTCGCCCGCCGTCGTCAGCAGACTCTCCGTCAGAACTTCGCTGATTGGTTCCCCAGAGACTGGGGGGGAATACTCACCCACGCTTCTTTCTTGTGTTTAAAAATACAGCCTGACTTGTAAAAAACAAGATTTTTTATTGGGGATGTTTTCTTTTATTGTCTATTTGGGGGGAAAAAGGAACAGGAGGGGAAAAAAAGGTGGGGATTTTAGAGAATTCACAGATTTTCCGAGAGTTCAACATTTTAGATCTCAACACTAACTAAAAAAAGGTGTGGATTAAAGCAGTATTAGATAAAGAAAATGTTATTAAAGTGGTGGCATTTAGCAAAACCTCTTCAAACCTGAGTTTATTTAAGCTCTTCTTACACGCTTTCTCATCCGGCCACATATGTGAGTGTTTCTTTTTCATGTAGGTCCAGGAGAAATCATGTGCATTTTTTGTGGAACATCAAGTCTTGTAACATGTTGTAGTTTACATCATTTGGTATTATTAGGTTTATCAGGTATTAATAGGAGCATGTAGTTTAAGATATGAACAATTTCATGAAAATCTATGCGCATTGAGAATAAGGGTGTGTAATATGGTTGGTGTGGCTGCAACTTGTCATTTCTTCTTTTTCCCATATTCAATGTTGGTGTATCCATCTTGGCATCTTGGACAATGATGAACTGAAGCTTTGTCTACAGAAATGTGCGTTTAGATATTTAAGGGCTAGTAACAGTGGGGGTGATTTTAAAGCGTTGGATGGCAGTCTCCCATCAGGGGGCGATTGCCTTCACAGCTCTTGGGAAGAAGCCATTTCTAAGTTTATTTATTTTGGATTTAATGCTTCTGAAAATAATAATTATTGAACTTTATTGATCTCACAATGGAGAAATTCACTTCTGCATCCTAACCCATCCCTTTGGGGAGCAGTGGGCTGCCATTGTGCGGCGCCTGGGGAGCAATCAGGGGTTAAGGGTCTTGCTCAGGGACCCAGAATGGCAGCTTGTGGTAGTTGAACTCAGAACCTCTGGGACTGAAGCTCTGTGCTCTAACCACTAGGTCACCACTCCTCCTTTGTGGCGGAAGTGTTAGTGAGTGGGATCAGTGGAGATGCGTCTGGCCCTTCTTTGGACTCGTTCTGCATAGATTGAGTCTAGATCCTGTAGACGGCATCCCACAATCCCCTGCGCTGTTGTCACCATATGTGCTAGGTCTTTCCTCTCCTGCACTGTGCAGCTCCCATACCACACAGTTATGCTGATACATAACACACTCTCTATGGTAGCTGGAGCCCCATTTGGTGTGGGTATCAAAATACATAGAAATATGACGCTGACATGTTGACATGCGACATGCGATTGAACTGAAATTTTTATTCTGCTGCTAGATCAGACAGAATATTTGGTCACTTATTTGTTTGTTGTGTGTTTTTTTATATGCAAAATTTAACTGGTCTGCAAATTAAAAAAAAAAAGCAAAGTGACAGCTACCCAGGAGAATGAAAAGCAGTAGGGAACATGTGCTTTTCAGTCCTCCGCTCTTAAGAACTTTTGACGTACTGACAGATTATGAGAAAGGCAGGTATTTTTATGGCAGCCCCCTCTTGATCAGTCTATTCCGGGTCCCTTCAACTGCTCCTCTCGAATTGTGCGGGAAAGAACATCCTCAGGTGCGATTGCTCAACGTCTGTTCCCATTTCTCCGCACGTCTATCCGTTTGACTGACTGCCCTCCCATCTTGCGTCTCTGCGGTAGCGGCAGCAGGCAACTGTAAACACATATGCACGAGTTCTCATATTGGCTTTTTAAACTCATGCAGACTTTTACATAAGAGCTCACACTGGACCGTCCCCCCCCCACTTGGCTTCGGCAGCATCGAGACGGATGCAGACTAGCACATGACTGGGCAGGTGGCAGCTGCATCAGGAAGCTGGTCCAACAGCAGGCCAAAACGACCGCATGCATGTAAGAGCTGCCCGGATATGAGGAGACAGTCAGGTGGGCACTGACGGCTGGCCGGGCGGGCAGCCCAGAGAGGGCGACGGGGCAGGTGGAAGCCGGAAGGAGACGAAGAAGCTGTTAAAAGGTGAAGTAGCACATCTGTGTTGTTGAGCTTGACGTTTTGCTTCGTGCCCGTGTTCTTAGTGCTGTGGCTGTTGGCGTTGTTGTCTTCCAGCGTGGCATTGTCATTCAGATTCCCCCAGGACAGTTAATTGAGTGCACAAAGCCATCTGGAGTACCAGCTTGTCTATGTTTTTCCAGAGCGGTTTAAGGCCCCTCACTTTTAAAACAAATGTCCTACTTTGTGTTTTTCCTAGGACCTAAGCGGCCAAAATTACTCCCCTGTTCACTCAGTGCATCAGAAGCAACATGAGACATTGTATATTTTTTTTATCAGTGTTTAGTACTATTTTGTTTTGTAGCTTTATCGCTCTGCAGCTGAGAGTTTATTGTCATCAGAATTTGACCCGTGGTATTGTGGTGAACATGATAGCACTAGTATGGCTCTGATTTCACCTTGAAATGATGTTGTACTCTGTGACCGTCCAAACGTTGTTACCGCTGTCACTGTGCTTTTGTTTGAAAATGGCTCTGAAGATACATTATGCTCCACTGCATTAGTGTTTGGCGAGTATTTATTCTGCAGCGCCTTCTTATTGCCATTAGGACCTTTGCCAAGCAGTGAATTTGACATAATTTCAAGACGTCCCACCCTAGCACCTGTTTGAAGCTGGTATTAATGCAATCTTGTCCTGCAAAATCACTTGCACAAGCTAATTTATAACCCAATCTTTGCATAAATGCTTGCAAAGCTGGTTTTTAGTAAATAGTTTTCTGGGCTCCCCCCCTGTGAAAATCTTTTAAAATGTCAGGCACACAAGGGAATGATGGTCTTAATCTGAAAGGCTATTAATTAGTTGCCAGACCCTTTTAAATAGTATTTATCTTACAACAAAGTAACCATTTTTTTGCAGTTCTTTTTAGCTTCATATTTGAAATCCTTGTAATTAAAATTCAGATATGATATTTGTTTTTTGTTTACTTGACAAATTCATACAGGCTGTTCAATTTTATATTGTTTAGTCTTGTGTTTTTTTTCTTGCTTTTACTCACTTTTTTATCTTGTGATTTTATGTAGCAGTTACATTTCCTGCTGTACATGAATTTGATTGGTCTTAAGGTTTTGAAGGCCTGTGATATTCAGTTGTAGTTGTATAATGAAATGCTATAGTTCTGCATGGGACAAATTCATATTATAATTTATTGTCAAACACGGCGTTTCCCAAGATTAACATCTTTAACCAGAGGTACACTAAGGATGCACACAATATCTCAACTCGGTGGACAGTCGGGTGAGGTTTAAAGATATAATTAGTAAGAGTTAATATTACAAAACTATTTGTATTAACTGCCAGCTAGTTATTTGTTAATTTACTTAGCCTCATTGAGACACAAGTTCTCATTTAGCTAAAGGAGAGACCTGTTTAACACATATTTAATAACTCATACAAAACAACAGTACAATACTTACTAAAATACAGTTTCACAATGTTTAAAACAATAAATAGTTAAGAAGAAAATGAAAGTTTAAGATAAGAAGCAAGGCCTTTCTAACCATGTGGCAAGATGCGTTTGAGATTTTTTAAACTAGTAAATAAAATAAAGTAACCTGATCCAGTAGTTTCAGTTCCTGCTGAAGGTGATTGCAGGTTGACGGTGCAGAGTAAGAGAAGGCTGTTTTTTTTCCTGCCTCTATGCGGACCAAGGGAGCACAGAGAGTAAAGACATCCTGGGGTTGTTGACTGAAACTGGTACGTTTAGGTGAGATGGAAGAGAGGACAAAAGCAGAGCCAATAAACCAGGAGTGGATTAATAGATAAAAATGTACCAGTAACTGCACAGAGACAGCGGTGACAAACTAACTAAAGAATAAAAAGAGCAATGATGGGTAGTTATAAATCTTAGAGGCCCATGGTACGCTACATCTAATTAATTAAGAGAATTGTGTGAGGAATTCATGGATAAATGGTAGATGCTTTATAAGAAACATAAGATTTTTTTTTAAAAGGAAGCATCATTTGCTCCAAAAGATGACCAAAGCTTTAAAAGTTAGCTTTTCATCAATTATTATACCATGATATTTGTAGGTTGTGTCTCCTCTGTATGATATTCTACAACATAGAAAAACAAAGGCATCAATTATTTAGCTCAACATATATTTCATTGGAAGATGTTTTTCAACAAAAATCCTGAAAACTGAACCCAAGCATACCTATCCAGGAGGAGATATCAGCAAATATATATATATATATATATATATATATATATATATATATATATATATATATATATATATATATATATATATATATATATATATATTTTATTTTTTTTTTATTTTATTTTTTTTTGTGGCAAACATAGCAAAAACACCTCTTGTGATTGCAACTTCTATGCCATGTGGACCCCACCCAAGAAACATCCCATCTGTGTAGGGTTTGATCAAACCTTTGGGAGCCTGGCACTGGAACAATATCAGTAAACTCTGCAATATCGGTGCTCTGTTGTGTAGCTTGTCTTGTTAAAGAAAAGAAAACATGTGGGTAGCTTAGTGTTTTTCACTGCCTGCAGTAACAATTTAAGAACTAGTCCACAAAAAAAGTGACATCTCTCAGATGAGCAAACTTATTACCCTGAAGTTGAACTCTTGCTTGAGGAAAACATTTAAGAGGTCTTTCCATCTCTGTCAATAAGTCATAGCCTTGGGAGCTCCGCGCTACAAGTTTGTTTCACTTAAAACCACCAAAAGGTGTGTTTTTGCAGAGAACCGAACATTACAGACATTTCACTGAATTTACTGAATCTTTTCTTTTGTTGAGAAGCCATTATTACTTTGATGTCTCTTGCATTTATACAAATCTCTAGGTAGTAAAAGGACTCTCCTTTTCTCCCCCCCCCTCCATAAAACATTACAGCTCTTTTAGCGTTTCCGGCAGAATTATACACTCTAAAAAGGATGAAATTACTCATCTCTTGTCTCCCCCGCATTGATCAAAGACTAGAAAAAGGAGAAGGCGCATTTTATGCAAAGTGTGCGAGAAATAAGTAAAAAGAAATTTGTATGAAAGTGAAATACAGTCGCCGGCTCCCTTTTTATGTGACTCTGCTGCGTGTGGGTTTTAGTGGAATTGAAAGGCTGCAGGTTGCGCGGACAGCGATTGGCTGTCTTTATGTGAGTGGAATTGACAGGCAGCAGAGCGGTGAAGCTGCCACAGGGTATGCGCTTTAGCGGAGTTGATAGACGACGGTTTTTTTCCCCCTCCTTCCCCTGGTGATTTGCGACACCACAGGCAGTTTGGAGAGGACTCAGTCAAAGTGACTTAACTCAGCTGGTCAGGGGCTTGCATGCTGCAGCTGTCTGTTAGCTG
This sequence comes from Fundulus heteroclitus, assembly GCF_011125445.2. Taxonomy (NCBI): domain Eukaryota; kingdom Metazoa; phylum Chordata; class Actinopteri; order Cyprinodontiformes; family Fundulidae; genus Fundulus; species Fundulus heteroclitus. Next base: position 19,897,464 of record NC_046363.1, on the reverse strand, counting down.
AACAGTTTATGTTTGTGTGGGATGTTGTTTGTGGAGCCAAAATTACAACGGCTGTTAAATTTTGTACTTGTGACCTTTAAACGAACCCTCAGTTGTCCTTTGCTCACAGAGCTCTCCCTCCTGCTGGGAGTTTGATAGAAAGCACATGAGAGTGACCCATACCTGAACCAGGAAGTGGTTTCTTACCACCTGTAGCTGCTCAGCCACAAAAATTCTGATGTTTCTTGTGTTTTTGGAGTTTTTCCTTTTTGATAACAAGTAAGCTTTAAGTGCACACGTTTTCTACCTCAAAGATCTTAGCTAACTGCTTATGCGTGTGAGAAATAAGTACATGTTTGTTGTGTATTTTGTTAAGAATAGAAATGACAACAATGTGAATCAAAGTACTAAAAAGGATTATGCGTCATTCAGATTAAGTCTAGAAGTATTAGTATCTAAGTTGTAGGCATAAGTTATTTGCCAAAGGATTTATGTCATAGTTTGTTTATCTCTGCTTCTCCTAAAACTGGCTCTTTTTCACCACGGGAAACATGTTTGATCAGTTACTCAGCCATGATGCTGCCGTGCATTTTAGGTTTCAGGTGGAAAGTTATACTTTTTTACCTAACTGACATACAATACATAAAGAAGCATTACATATTTTTCCAAAAGGTGAGACCCCATCCATCCATCTATCCATCCATCCATCCATCCATCCATCCATCCGTCCATCCGTCCATCCGTCCGTCCGTCCGTCCGTCCGTCCGTCCGTCCGTCCGTCCGTCCGTCCGTCCATCCATCCATTGTCTTTCACTTGTATCTGGGATCTTAACCCTTTGGTCATGATCCATCCCTTGTGACCACAGGTGAGGGTCAGAACAGACCAGTAACTCAACTCTTCCTTCACTACAACAGACTGGAGCTGCACCCAGATTACTGCAGACAAAGCCCCATTCTGTCTGTCCATCTCCCACTCCATCCTACCATCACTTGTGAACGCTTTAACTCTTCTAGTTGAGGCAGAGATTGACCCCCAACTCACTCTTCACCCGAGTATCCATTACTAAATCGATCATCAACCATTGGTGCTAGGTGGTCCAGAAGCAAGTACCGTATTTTTTGGATTATAAGCTTAACGGTGCTATGTACTAAGCTAACAGTACGACATGTTTGAGAGCAACATAAAACTCATGTGCATCAGCGAAGTTGTAAACCGTTCAGACAACAGACTTACAAGCTAGCGCTAGCTGTTATTAGCCTCATGGACGGCCCATTATTGGGGTTCTGTCATGGTCTGAGCTGTCCCTTTGAGTTGCATCATGCAACGCTCTGCTTCTTCACCCCATACTGAAACAGTGAAACAACATATAAACGTGTTCAGTCTTTGTTGTGTATAAGTTAATGTTTCAATTAGTACACGCTATCCCTGCATTACTGGCGCACCCTGAAAATTAACAGTATTGAGTGTGAAATAATACTTCCAAACTACATTATGCATTTTCAGAGCTACAGTCAGTTTTTCAAGCACTCAGGATTGCTTTTTAATGATGTGGATATAACGAAATCTTTTCTAGCTGCACATACTGTACATCATAGCTAGATCATAAAAAAAACTAATAAACAGTGACCTACCTTTTTTGTAATTGAACCCAAATTGAACCAAATAAAAGACCCACTGAGATCAAGACATCTTTCACACGGGTGACCTGGCCAAGAAAGGCAGCACCACGTCAGAGTGGACAAGACAGACAACAATAACAAAACGGTCATTAAAATATATAAATGAATGCAATTTTATGAATAAAATACCTAAATGTGTTGTTACACCAGAATTGACGATATTTTTAAAATAGTAACAAACTTCAAGTGTTTTCCTTGAATTGCAAATGACTATAACTCTGTATTTTTTTTTTTGGTACAGATTATTTTTTTCTTCATATACACTGTCAGACTATGGAGAATAGAGATGCTTCTTTAGGGCAGTCATGTGAATAAAATGTCAGAAAATAGTTGTGTTATACCATGTTTTGATAGTTATATTTTATTATTTGTTGGCAAGTAGTTGAATTTATTTTCTTTAATTTCTCTGCAACAACAAGGACTCACTATTAAAAAAACTTGATGAAATCTCAGATAGTTTTCTCCTGCTAAAAGCTAAATAAATAATAAAAAAGATAACACATATTAACCTGTATTCGTACCTTCAATAATTTTATACAACCTTTCCAAACAGTTTTAGTACAACAGTGTCATTGTTTGAGCAAAGTTTTTCATTGTTTATCTTGACAAGGACTCCCTAACAGAAGATATATTGTACCTAAATGGGGGATTACAGATTAAAATAAATACAATTGGCCTCAAAATACTCTTATTTTGAAATAAGAAAGGAAGTATTTCTTGAATTGTTGTCTGGTTGTACGACTAAGGCTACGTTCACACTGCAGCCTGAAGTGACCCAAATCCGAATTTTTTTTGCCCATATGTGACCTGTATCTGATCTTTTCATGACAGTCTGAACAACACAGATCACATTTTTTCAATGCAACCCAGGCCGCTTGGATATGTGGTCCTGAATCCGATACGTATCTGATCTTTTCAAATGCGACCTGTGTCTGTACGGCCGGATCGCATTCATCCGACCTACACGTCATACTTGACAAACGTCACTAACGGTGGACCTGGCTATGCCAAAGAGGTTGGCTAAAAAAAAAAAAGAGGTTGGCTATTGTGTGTTAACAAGCATCTGTTACAAGTCAATACAGCCCCACGGCAACGCGTTTACTTGCTGCTCTGGCCGCCGAAGATGTGTGTTTTTACGTGAGAGCGCTAAAGAGATCCGTTCAGACGGACATAAAGATTGCCTTTGTCATTCGAAAATTATGAATTAAGTCCGTATCAGTAAAGCCGCTTACATCACTAAAATTTGGCTCTCTTCCTTTACGATCCTCTTAAAAAGATTGCGTTGGTAATGTGCTGGCTCCGGATGGAAATTAACGTAAAGAACGCAAGACACGCTGCAGCATTACGATCCATGTTTACTTCCGCAAACAATGAGCACGCTTGCTACGTGTGACGTCATCGCGTCCTCTACTGCGCATGCAGGACACTCAGGTGTATGAATGCAGTTCACACAGGAGATCACATACAAGTCGCATATATTTGGAAATGTGAACAGACACGCAAAAAAATCCGATTTCACTAAAGAATCGGAATTGAGCATCAAGGCCTGCAGTGTGAACGTAGCCTAATACTGACTGCATTTGAGATTGTTTGATAACACGCAGTAACAAAAGCATTCAAGAAGCTTCGATCACTTTTAAATCTTTTGTGTGGTAGAATTGTGACTAATCTATAGAAAAGGAAACAGTGACAGACATATTCAAACAATATGTAAGCCTTGTGGAAAAAACATGACAGGCTAACTGTTAGCCACTAACAAGGCTAAAGTTAGCATCTGCGTCTGAGCTTTCTAGCGGCACTACACTAAAAGGCTATTTTATCATTTCAACAAACAAGAGAAGACCGGATACCTTCTACTTTAGGACTTAGGAAACCTCTGCTGACATCACGTTTGCTGTATAAAATGACTGAATATCTTTGCCTCTAAAATCCAAAGGTGCTTTTATTAAACTTGAAACTGAAAACAGAACAAATCCAAACTTCCGGTGGAAGGCTGAGCCACCAGATGCTAGACAATGTTCCAGCTAACTAACTGTATTACCTGATGTACCTTTTCAGACGTTGCTCTGCTGCCTTACTTGAGATGTATCCAGTATCTAACCTTGTGGAGGGATGAGGAGAGCTGCACAGCTGAGATGAATGTTAAACAGTTATCAGAAGAACCGGCACAACGGTCTAGCCTGCGAGAAGGCATTAACTCAAAATAGACCATTTTGGAAATAAGCATGATAATTAAAGCCTCTTATAATCAGTGTGAGCTGAATCTTCCTGTACGCCCCACATGAAAAACCACAGGAACTTGGAAGTGTAATAATTGATGTTTCCTTGTTTTTCTGGTAGAAGAAAGGAACGGGCTCAGGCTGCTCCGGTCTTGGTGTCCTTGTTTTTTTTTTTTTTTTTTGCTTTCTGTTGCCCTCAGAATAGCACTGAAAGGACTGATATGGGATGAATAATGATTTTAGCTTTATTCCACTGGCACCTGTGACACTTTTATCATCAACCCAGCATCAGGGATGAAATATTGTACCAGTACTTTAAAAGAGAGGGCAGAATTAATTTTAAGATGAATTGCAGCCGCCTGGTATCTTAAAAATGAGCATGAATACAGCTGTAGGAAGCCTTTGTGTCATTGTTCATTCTCGGAAAATGGAAATGGGGGGATGTTCTTGACTTGTTTGACTTAACATCATTTGATGCAGGACCCAGTATAGAAATAATCACAGAAAAGTTGAAGATGAGAAAGGAGGAGCAGAGGACACCTTAATTTCATCTCATCTTGAACCTTACTTCATTAAAATAGTCATAGGAAGATGACCGTGTAACCAACACTTACATTAAGATTATTCCGCTGCTTTGATCCTCTGCTGTAAAATGATTAGTTAGACAACTTCAAAAGACTGCAAAATGGATTTTTCCCAGTATTCATCAGGAAAACCTTTACTGATTTAGGAACCTAGTCAATTAAAAAGGTAATGCTTTTAAACATTTGTTGGATGGGTAACAGGGAGCTACACTGGAACGGGGCTGATGATAAAAACAAATGAAACCAATTTATGACAACTATATATAATATAATTTTTGCATTTTCTGCAAATGTAAAGGTTTTTATTCACTAAGATTATGATGCCTTTAAAGAATTTGCACAGGTGATCAGGGCATGGCTTTATAAGCTTGTGATTTGAGTTCAACTGAGGCCTCACCGTGGAAAGGCACACTTAAAACTCACTCCTTCCATATGTAACATCATGAAAAAGGTCTTGTTCGGACGTTGGCTGAAAGTTGACTCTGTGAGGAAGAAGCCATTACTCCAAATCCAATATAAAAAGCCAGATTACACGTTCCACACCCACTTGCTGAGAACACCATCCCAGATGTGAAATACGGAGGTGGCAGCATCATGCGTGAGTGTTTTCCTGCAGGGCAGACTGCTGCACTTTCACAAAATAGATGGCATCATGACGAAAGAAAATGATGCTGAAACACTGAACTTGCATCTCAAGACATCAGGCAGGAAAGTTAAAGCTTGAGCGCAAAAGTGTCTTGAAAATGTACAATGACCCAAAACGTGCTCCAAATTAGTTACTAGGACATCAAAGTCAATGTTTTGCAGTGGCCGTCCTGGAGCTCTGTTCCCAGTCTCATGAACACCAGTTATTTCTGGAGAAACGTGTCAGAGATCCAGCAAAGTATTTCAAAAAGCTAGTGGATGGACACCCAAAATGTTCGATGGAAGTCATTCAGTTGAAAATATTATTCTAACAAACTCTAAGAAAATGCATGAAAACATCTGAGTTTTATGTATTGTTACAATTTTTCTGAAGTCTGATAGTGAGAAATGAAGGTTCTGTATCTAATTATACTGTAAATATCTGGTTTTAACTGTAAGTTCAGCAAACTGCAGATTCACTTTTTGAAACAGAGCAGCAGAGCCAGTTATTTTACGGAAAAAAAAGACATTGGCTTAGAATTCGTCTCGAGCATTTTCAGACAGTCTGTTCTTCCCTTCATCTTTCATCAGAGGCTGTCCTGTGGCACTTTGCGGCGCAGTCCAGCCCTGAAGCCGAGCACCTCGGCCGTGCTTGCACTCCAACCCGTTCCTTGGCTGTCTTCCTGTCCCTCCCTCTGTGTCTGACCGGGCCCATCCAGCCACCGGAGTTGAGTTATTAATGCCTGGGGAGGCAAGGGGATGATTTCATTGCGTATTCAGGTGTGGGGATGGATGGCTTTCAGAGGCAGCTGGGGGAGTGCTTGGGAGGAGAGTCTCTGTAGAGAATAAATATACCTGTCTCCTGCTGATGCATAGGGCCACACTCAGTGCAATGCAAATCAACCACTCTATCTGCTTCCACCCATTCCCACCTGGATCTCCCACCAGCCACGCACTTACTCACTCTCGCCGGATTTAGATGAGGGTTTCTGTGCGGAGTGGAGGAGCTCTCAGCTTCCCAGCGTGGTCTGCGGTTGCTGCAGATTCCACAAGCATCCGTGAGCTGTCGAATCACATTACCCAGATGACTTGACAACGTCTGGTGTTCAATTACCTATCCCCACTTCCCAGAGGCAGAAGTTAAAACTGAAATAAAATCAAAGCATGTGATTTCTTTGAGTACAAACTTAGCATTTTGGTCACAAACGGGAAAGTTACAGCGGTTTATGAAGTGTTTTCAGTTGGCTTTCATCTGACAGCAAGGGCTAGAGGACTGGAGGGCCGCTTAAGTACACAGCTGTGTGCACTCATCTCTAATTTTTCTTGGTTAATATTTCCCGTAGTTGCATCTCCAAAGACCTCCCACATTTGATGTCTGAATAGCGGACAGGAATATGAAAGCAATGAAGAAAGGTATAGCACCAGTTCTCATGTTTTGATTAGATTGTTTCTGTTTTCAATTCCTTTCTCTTGCTTTTCCTCTTCATGCAACTTCTGGACAAGTAGCGCTTTCCATTTATATTATGGAACCTGCAGATAACCAATGAAGAGCAAATGTTAGATAACTTCTCACTCTAACTGGAAAGCTTCCCCGCTTATTATTTAACCAAACGTCCGAAACAATAATACACGTCGGGTCAAATGCAAGTGTTGAAATAGTGTAGAAGTGTAGAAATAACAAAAAACAACTTGCATGAAGCAGTCAAAATGGAAAAATAATTGCAAAATAAAGCAGGGAGAAAATGCTGGAACCATGACAAACAGTCTTGGTGGGGAGCTTAGAACATTTGAGTGATTTTTGGTTGCAGCTGCTGTTACAAAAGTGACTGAAAGCTGCAGTGTGTGACTTTATGGCTTTATGTTCAAAAACATATCCTGTCTTGAACAGGTCCATTTGGACCAGATAACATCGTTTTACTAACATTGGTGTTTATTTAAAGGCACCATTACTCGTAATAGTCTTTTAGCATGCTCACTCAGCGATTTGTAGCCTGGCTAAAGTGAAATGCACTTGATGACACACCCTGTGTACTTCATTTTTCTTGATGGCTGCAGCTGTGGCTTCACCCACAATCCACATGTAGTTAGGGGCAGTATAGCCAATAAATAAGAATATTTCACAGTGTTTGGGGAGTAATTAAATTATCCATCTATTTGGTGTTTCATTAAATGTAAACAAAACATTTGTTGACATTATTTGATCCTTTATCTAATGAACTGTAAACACAAAGTTATGCACTCAGCCTGTAATAAATGTATCATATAACTGTGAAATGGAGACCTAAGACGTTCGCAGTGGTCTTTTCCATATTTGTTACACTGACACCACAAATTGCAACCTATTCTGTGCGTTTATGTGATAAATCAACAGGAAATGGTTCCTAATTGTGATCTGAAGGAAAAAGAATCGTAGTTGGCTTTCAAAACTCTTTGTAATGAAAAAAAAAGGCCTGTCTCTTTGGAGAACATCTATATCAGCTTTGCACGTCTAGAGAGCAAGACTTTTCTCCATTATTCATCGCAAAAAAACAAACATACATAAATAAATAAAAAAGCCCAGTCAGATTGTATAAAGTGCATAGGGTGTTTGAACAGCAAATTTTACAATTTGCCAGCGATTCTGAATTGGATTTAGCTCTGGGCGTTTCTAAACACAGCTGTATTTTTACTAGAAGGTGAACGTCCATCCGAGCCTCAAGTCTTTTGCAGCCTCCAACAGGTTTTTCCTCCAGGGTGTCAACAGATTCAGCCATCTAAGCCGTGGATCCCTGTAATTCCTCCAAAGTTTTCATGGGCTTCTTGTCAGATGAATCCTTGCCGTTAGAGCAAGAACTTTGTCTTGCTCTATCTATCGCATTGAAACCCATTAAAATGTTGTGGAGTGAATGAATACTTTTGCTCGGCAGTGAAACTTGTCAAAGGGTTTAGTTGTCATTGTGTAAATATGCTGTAGTGAATCTGCTGGACCTCTCTCATTTCTCTCCCGAGCTAATTTACTCACATACGACTCTTTACTACCTCTGTGAGTGTCTGGTCCTCAAACAAGTGCTGCTAATCTATAATCTGAACAAATACAGCCCTGTTGTGGACTCCCCAGTTCTATTCAGCTCACACACTGTACTGAATCTTTTAGAAGCCAGCAAAAGGATTAACTGCTGTGTTTCAGATCAAAGGATTATGTTTGTTTTCCCAAGAAAAAAAAAATGAATCTGGCAATTTTTCTTTTTCTTTGAAATATACTTTTTTTTTTTAAGGAAGATTTTTGCTCTTTTGGATTGCAATTACATGATTGCGGTCCCAGGATATGAACACCTGACTCTTAATGCTGGGTACGGCGAGTCTGTTTTGCTAAATGATTTATTCATGTAAAGAACAGCTGAAGTTGCGGCACCCTAAAAAAAGGTTATGGCTGAGGTCCGTACGCCTAACCCATATGCAAATAAATCTGATGAGCAGAGACTGTCAATGTTCATGGTGCATGGCTGACATTAATTAGATAGTGAGGCACGCAGGTGGCAAAGGGTTAAGATGCCAAACCAAATATAAAGAGCCACATGTGACACAGACGACTGATACCAGCGCCGAGAGACTCAGAGCCGTGATTAACGGCGCGCATAAAGGCAGGCAACCCACTTTTTTTATGTATCACACGAATGTAGCGGCAAATTGAAGTGTCTGGTAAACAGCCTTCCACCTTCTTTTATGTCCTCACGAAACGCAAGAGGAGTTATTGCACCGGAGCGCGGCTCATCACTTCCACGGCGTAAATCTGAGGTTATTCTGGTCGGCCGTGGAGTCAGAGGTGTTAAAGTGCCGAGTTATTTATGGCAATCGGGTGTAGACTCACACAAGGCATTAAGATTACTGTAAAACAAAGTTGCCAAAGGAGAAAGTTATTGAAATCCGGCTCACTTGAGGCGTTATATTAACGTCATCATCATCATCATCATCACCATCATCATTATCATCATTATCATTATCACAGGCCCCGCATCATGTTTCCCCATCACTCTGCAGTGTTTGTAACGACTAATTTTTAATATCTTTGCAGATTCTCAGTTGAGAAATACTAATGCTTTCTAGATGACGTGAGAAATCCTTCTTTTCAGATCTGAAAAAAAAAACTCCCCAGAAATCAGCATGAACACCACAAGATAATCTTGCTTTCTAAAATCAGAGAAATTATTTTTTGTTATACATTTTAGTTTGTGTGCAACTATTTTCTAAACTGAAATCAAAACAAATAAAGCAAATTGGAACAAACTGCATTTTAATGAAAAACAATTAACGATCAGACTAACCAGCATGAGAATCAACAGGTCGTTTGTACATGTTTCACTGAAGCAGCCTACAGACTTTCTCTGAATTGTTCAGCGTTAAATTTCAGATCCAAGTTTATTGTTTTAACAGCAAAAGAATTGCCTCATCTAAATTTTCTAAACACCGGTGAAGTTAGCTGACGTTAAAACATTTGCATCTGCATCTTGCTAAAGTATTAATACCCTGTGAGCAATTTTTCTAATTTTATCATGTTCCAGAAAAAAAAAAAATCCTCGTGTGCTGTTTGGGATTTTATGCAATAGACCAAAGACACAAAGAAGAGCATTGTTGTGAAAGGGAGATTGATACACGGTTGTTCTTTTTTTTCTACACATAAAAATTTGACATCTGCAGACACAGCTGCAAGTTGTTTTGTTGTTGTTGCTTTTTTTGTTACCAGCTTTTCACTTCTAGAGAATGAAATGTTTATCTGTTCTTCTTCGGAAAGTTGGCGAGGCTCAATCATATTGAATGAAGAACAGAACGCCTGTGAACCTTAGTTTTCAAAAATGACCATATTACTCTAAATTGGACTTGCGTAGGTTTGGACTGGACCATTTGAACACATGCATACGCTTTAATCTAAACCAGTGGTGTCCAGTCTTAAAGGGCATCTGTCTTCCATATTTTAAATGTGTGCCTGTTCAAGCACAGCTGATTCATATATGGCTGAATTGCTTCCTTGGCATTATGTCATTATGTTCTGTCAAAACCTCATACTTCATTTGATCCAGCCAAGTTTACTAGGGAAGCCTCAGAGCATGCAGGAGACGGGCCCTTGAGTAGTGACAATTAGATAGAGCTGAACTAATCCATTCCATCGTAGCTATAGTATATACAGGTACATCCAAAAAAATTTGAACATGGTGAAAAAAGTTCTATATTTTTTGCCACTCATTTCAGAAAGGGAGAATCATATATTGTCTATATTCATTACGCACCGAGTGAGACATTTCAAGGCCTTATTTCTTGTAATGTTGATTATGAAAACTGGAAATTCAATGTCTCTGAAAATTAGATGAACAAGATGAGTAAAGTGAATAAGATGAATAAAAAGGGACATTTTAAAGAGAAATGTCAGTCTTCTCAAGGGTATGTTAGTTTCTATGCACTTAGTACTTGGTCGAGGTTTCTTTTTGCATGAAGTACTGTTTCAAAGTAGCGTCCCATGGAGTCGATCAGCCCGTGGTTCTGCTGAGATGTAATAAAAGCCCACATTGCTTTGAAAGCTGCCTTCAGGTCATCTACCTTGTTGGGTCTTATGTTTTAAATCTTCCTCTTGGCAATACCCCATAGATTCTCCATGGGGTGCAGGCCAGGCCAGTTCGCTGGCCACTCAGGCACAATAACATCATGGCCATTGAGGCAGCTGGCAATGTGGGCAGGTGCCATAAAAAGATTTTAAGTTCCTGCTGGAAATAACTCCAGGATAACTCCTCATTTAGATCCATCAGTAGTGGGCAAACTCATATTCAGCACACAAAAATATTATCTTCCCAGCTATTAAACCAAAAAAAAAATAAAGAAATTTGAGGAAGCTAACACTAGCCATTAACTGATAACAAATGCTTGCCACTCAGTTTGTGTCACACATCTTCAGACACATATGCTGCACGCACTACACATGACGAACAAGCATAGCGCTGCATGTTTGAAGGGAAATCTGTTGTAGTTGAGAATAAATTACTTTTAAACTTTAACTTTTACACAGCAGTGGAAGCTTATGAAAAGAATATTCTATCCCTCTGTGCCCAGGCAGCTGCATTTTGAAAAAAAAAAATGCTTGTGAGTTGGGATGCCACTCCAGTGTTGCCAGTTATTGCAAGAGATACAAGCAACTAGCTCCATTACCTCTACTATATAAACAGTATAGCTGAACAAGCATAAAGTTAATGATAATAAGCGGACATGGCAACACTGCTGGAAGCCCATAACACAGTACTGAATGCTTCTGGAGCTCCCTTTTCCCATCTGTCATCAGACTCTTCAACAAATGTGAAATAAATGTACTTATTGCTTTAACATCAGTAATATAACATATTTAATGTGCACTATTTTAGACTAGAAAAGCATAAGTAAAGATAGGCTTCATCATTGCTGTGTAGAAGAAATATGTTTTCCTGTTTTACACATGCTGTTTAAATGTCCCTCGAAGATTGCCTTAGGGCAGTAAGCTGCCCAGTGTTTTAGATAGAAGCGTTGGAAAAAACATACTCCCACTGAGGCGACCCAAAAACCCAGCTCTGAGTGACAGCGGTGCACTGTTTACTGAAAGAAATGTGGCTACCGGCGTCACTGTTTTTTGATGAACGGGAACTGACCGCGTCATAACGGGAACGGTAAGATGGAAACAGCTCAATGTTTTTCTTTGTGGAGCTGTGACTATCACTGCTGTAGCCTGTGTGCATGTGTATTGGGAGCCAGGGCAGTGACGTAAATCTTGGATGAATATCTTGTTGTGAACGTTATTGTACTTACAGAAATCAAAACCAAATAAAATCGACGATAACTGGTTCTAAACTTAGCTTGAGTGATAATGCGATGAACAAAAAGTTAGCCCAGCTCATCTATTTTCGGATTATCTCGACTGTGCCCACCACTGAGATCCATACATCTCCACCTGCTAAAAAAACCCAAAAACAAAACATTACCACAGCATAAGGCTGTCACCCACCACGTTTTAAAGTGGGGATGGTGTGTTTAGAGTGATATGCAGTCTTAGAGTTCTGCCACCATTGCATGTGGACAAGAAAGTTTAGGGATAGTCTTAAACATATTTTCTGTACCCCCTCCATAACCTGGAATAAGCTGCACACAAGACATCTTATGTTTTTTTTTCACAATGTCTTTCATTTTCCTTTAAATACAGATTTGTGGAAGGACTAATTGTTTTCCTATCAACACATTCTTCCATTTTAGCTGTGGATGTTTGCAAGCGTCCAGAGTTACTAGTCTCCGATTAGTGCTGTCATTGACAGGCCTGTCTGTTTAGGGGGCCGCCATGTCATTGTACCATATGCCATATATATATATTTCTAAAATATATATATTTTAGAATATAAACCACTTCTCCACAACTTTACCTCTCATTGGTCCCCTGTGTTCCTCTGTCTTTATGATGCTTTTTGTTCTTTAATGTTCTGTAACAAACTTCCTAAGCCTTCAGAGAATAGCTGGATTTAAACCGAGCTTAAACTGCACACAGGCACAGTTTTTTAAAGGGTCTACAGGGGGCTGAAATACAAATTTGTGCCACCCTTTGAACACACTCTTTTATATTGGTCTATCACTCAAATTCCAATAAAACACATTGAAGTTTGTGCTTGTAACCTGAGAAAATGTGAAAATGTTCCGTTGTTGCGAATGCATTTGCAGGGCAGTGTAGATAGGTGCCTAAACCCTAACTACAAAACCTCACCAGCATCTAACTTTGCTCTGGCACGTGCTGCAAATTATGCTGTAATTATTCAGCTAAAAAATGACCACTGACACCCCACACCCCCCCCTGGTCCTCCACGGGGAGCAGCGTGGGGAAGTGTGTTTGTGATGATAGATGAGCTGGAGTCATCCCCACGTGCTCTGAGGAGTTGACATTCCCGGGCAGCTCAGATCCCGGCTTCCTTTCGTCTTTTATGATGAGACTTTTTTTCGGGGAGGAGTATGCAGGCTTCATTTACCGAACCAGCAGGGAATAATATAGTACCAGCGTTTGGATGTGTCAGGTCCCATATCTCTGGCTGTTCTATTAGAAATAGACCCCGGTGTGGTGACAATTAACCTCTGGCCTCGGCAGCAGATCTGTGCAGTTACAGCCCAGTACAGGGAAATAAATCAAACCTAGTGGGAGAAAAGCAGACTCTTTCCTCTTATGGCCGGCTGCTGCTATCACCTACCGGACCGAGCTTACACGGTGTGCTCTGCAGTTATCATATCATCACTTCAAGGAAAGGGAACGCTATAGATTCGCTCTAGGTTAGGGTCTCCTGTGAACGTGCTTGGGTATCAATATAAAAATACTGGCATTACAGATTAATCAGTAGGTGGTTTTATAATAAGATGATGTAAGAATATGGTACAGACATAAGTGGGTCATGTGGGGTTTTAGATTTCAACTTGTTTATACCTTTAAAGAATAATTTAGGTCTTTTGTGCCACTGTTGGTTGGCTGTATGTTGAATAAGGGGGTAAAAGACATCCTCAGATGGTGTCAGTGCCTTAACCCTTTAATCACCTTTGATGGATTTATTTAAAGTGGAAGTGTATTCCTTAGAATATTATGAGACTCCCAATCTAGAGTGTATGCAAAGTTTTGACCTGTTTATAGCGTAACCGATTCCAATCTATTTCTAAGTACTATAATAAAAGCAGATATAAAAGCAGTATAGTTTTTCTAGCCTCCCTGCTGTGACTGGGCATTATTTATTTATATTAGAAGCAGAGGCACATTCACACTGCATGTATGAGAGAGCAGCCAGTGCTAGACAGGATTTTACAATAATTTTTATATACAGATCAAATATTTATGTTGTTTACATTTTAAACTGCATACCAGCAGTCTCTGTGTTTCTCTTCGGCCAAAATTATGGATGCCTATGTTAACTCTGAGACTTCCGAAAGGTTGGCAACTTTTCCAAATCCAGCACGCAGCGTGACAAAAACGGGGGTTGAAATATCAAAAGGGCTGAAATAGAGCAACTTTGCTGTAGTGCAATAAGCCTTACTGTTACCTTATGAAAGTTTCGCTCTCTCTCACTGTCTTGCAGCACAAATGAATAACAGATATGTCATAGAACATAAACTTTAGTTTCCTTTTAAGTAGCTTCTGATTTCCTTTGGCAGTTTGTTGCATGAATGGCGCTCTGGGTGAGCTCTCTTTCTGCATTACTGCACACATCCCTCTATGGACGCAAAAACACAACCATTAAGGGCTACAAAATCACACAGATTTTTTGACTTTAGGTCTTGTGCTTTCTAAATAAAATGTTTTCTAATGCTGTAGGCTAATTTAAATGTCATCATTAATGTGATGTATAGTGGTACTGCTTACACCCTTATCATCTCCAAAAATATCATCACGCATTTCTTTCTACCCTTGTCTTTTATTACTAATATTTTTGATATCATAATGCTAACTTTAATTGTAAATCAACATTCCTCAGTTTGTTAAGATTTTGTTGCAAGCACACATTGCTTTGTTGCAATTCAATGTACTAAAAATTAGATGCAACATGCTAATGCATGAAAAATGTTTTTTATATACAGTAAATGGAGAAGTCTTCCAGCAAAACCTCCTCCCGTTTTTAGGGTCACATTTTATCACCTCATTTAATTTTAATCAAACTGAGAGGGGCCGAGTCGCAAAATCAGAGAAACACAGGGAAGTCTTTGAGGACAAAAATAGTGACACATTTATTTACCAGCAAAACCCAAACTTAACACAGGAACTGACCTTCCAAACTGACACACAAGGGGAACATATATACTGGCTGATCAGGCCATCTTGACACAAGAGGGAACATGAAATACATCTACCTAAACAAAACTACAGCAAAAGACCAAACTAATCAGTACAACACCAAATCAGCAACCCATGAGGAAAAAAAGGACTTAAATAATTAAACTTTCCAAATCTAATCACAAAAAAACAAAAACAAAACAAATATAAAACCCTAAACCCTTTCTATACCTCTTCTAAAACCAAGTGGAAGAGTCCAACTAGGCCTCAGTGCCATTGAGGAGATCCTTTGCAGCTGGGGACTCCTTGCCCCCCCCCCCCCCCCCCCCACCCTATGGCAGCCTGCCAAGAACTGGCAACTCAAATGAAAAGTATATTAATTTAAAGTAAACCGACCAAGCAAGAAATGACAAAATGAGTTAACTAAATGTGTGCACCCAAATAATTAACCCATGCCAAGTCTCCCAAGTAAAAGAGTGAAACACAGTACAGTGAAATATAAAAGATTTAAATAAATGGAAATAGTTACCAGACCATTGTGTGGCTGCACATGCTGCCATCACACAAACCTTTTAATTATATATATATATATATATATATATATATATATATATATATATATATATATATATATATATATATATATATATATATATACATTGTTACTGCATTTGCAACCTTTCTATTGTTTTTTTTGTCTTATCAAAATGGTCTCTCATGTAAATGAGATCTTCTATCACAACAGGACAACCTGTAAAAATAAAGTTTAAATATAAAATATATATAAATGTAACATTGTGTAAGCTGGCTTTACAGACCAGGTTTAAATTACATGTTGTGGTCCCTCTATCCTTTTGGGATTAATAAAGTATTTTTGAACTGAGTTGAAGTTGAATATTGGGTATTAACTTGGCAAATCAGACTGCTATCAACTGTGGCTTTCAAGCCATCAACTTCTCATATAAAAACAGATTTAGAGCTACATATTAATATCATGAAAAGCAAACAACATAGATCAAATGTGAAAGTGTTAGAGATGCAATACAAAGGGCCATAAAATGCCAAACGTTATAGGCTTTTAACATCCAGAATTGGCATGCATTAGCAAGAAATTCACACACGAGAACCAAAAAATGACTGTCGGTGTTGTTTTGCCACCTGAATTATTTTCATCCTGCTGTAACTGCAGGAAAAATATAGTATAGTAGCAAGCCAACTGACCGGCAGTGCACAGTAAAGGTTTGTGGAGGGGTATCACTATGTTATCAGGCTTCATAGAGTTTGAGAAAATATCCAGTCAATCTGAAGGTCTCAGGCTTCTTTCAGCCGGCTGACTGATGTGGCACAGCAATATGTGGAGGAGGGGCTGTTTTAAAAGAACTTCCTCGTCTTGGTATATTTTGAAACATTATAAAAAAGAGCATGTGTAGGTTCAACAGTCTGTTACAGTTGGATATTTCCTTTAGTGGCTATACTTCAGGTCAAATGTTTTGATGTGTGAGACAAGTCTAGTTATTCTTTTATATAACATCTTGCTGCTAATAAACGTTCCTGAGAGGAGGTGAAGAAATACACAGGTGGTACAGGCAAACAAGCCTACTCTAATAGAAGTTCATTGATTGCAAAAAGGTTTAATCAATTTATTGATTGGGAAAAAACATGTTTGATGGTGTGTAATCTGCTTTAATTCAGTAGAATGTAGACGGTTCTTTTATCTGCTCTAACCTGGTGCACCATAGCAGGTAAGTAATTACGATTGCGATTTAAAAAAAAACAACAAAAAAACATGGACCTAAAACCCAACTGATCCTTTTAAGCTAATTTTACATGTTTCTTTTTCTTCAAAAATAACACAAATTCTAAAACCTAGCGTATGATATTGTAAAACTAACAACTTTATGAAGGAAAAACAGCAGGGGTCTATTTCTCTGATCCAAGTTTAATGCTCAAACTGAGGAAGGCAGTAAAACATCCACAGAAGAAGAGGTAAAGGGCAAGAAAAAAAAACATACAAACACAGTCCAGATAAATCCCAAAGCACACAATGAGTTGCTTACAAAAGTGCGGGAACAAGCACAAGGGAGCCAACAAGGAATAAAAGAAAGAAGGCAGCTAGAAAGTTTGAATGCAGAGAGTACAAAGACTACCTGGGAAACAGACGGAGACCCTCTGGGGGCACACACACACACACACACACACACACACACACACACACACACACACACACACACACACACACACACACAGTGAATAATGAGCTGATCGAACACAGGTGTGGCATAAAACTGCAGGGGAAACACAAGTGTACAGAAAGAGCCTAAGATGCAGCTGGAAATACAACTGTAAAGAAAGAAAAACCAACCAAGCAAAACATGTTTGTTTGCCGTAAACAGTTAACATAACAGTGAATCCCAGAAATGTTACATAAAGTACTGGTCTACTCGGTTATGCTCAACGCATTTAGGAACTTCTTGTGCGGTTATCTAGAGGATTCGTAACTTGAAACATCTTGGAAATAAAACACGTCCAAAGCTCGGTTCGGCTCACTGAACCGGCGCAGCAGTCTAAATAAACTGTAAATGACTTTAACCTTTGGAAAATCGACACGGGTAGTGAAAACGATGATGAATCCTCACCACAGCGAGTCCGGTTCTGTTTCTCTCGGCAGACCGTCACATTGAGAGCATTTGTTTAATGGCAGATTAGAGAAAAAGAACGAGCAGCCGACCACGGGGGTCACCTTCAGGACCTGCTAGTGATTATGCCTATCATTAGCGTGTCACGTCTCAGGCTGTCCCACTCTAATTATTACTGACACAGGCTTTGGGGTCACATGGCAGAGGCATTTCAAAGTGCCCACTGCCACACTGTAACACCCACCGACGGACCGATGGGAAATGCGGCAACAGATGTGGGGGACAACAAATGAAAACCCATCAATTCTGCACCCGGGACCCATTAAAGTTTTCACTGTTTAATATCATTAAGAGAAATGATGCTTTCTGATGCAATGGCTGTCAGACTGAGAGTTACTGCGATGATCACTGGATTCCCCAAAGGGGAACTCATTCTGAATGCTACTTTTATTTGCATATCCCTACACGTGCTGGAGCATTGCTTTCTGTCATGTTTCGTTTTAGCGCTTCAAGCCTGGAGAAATCAAAGTGTTTTTTACTTAATATCTGGGAAACTTTATCGTTGCTTTAAAATACACTGAGGTTGATATTTTAATGCGTTAAAATATCAACATTTTACTTCTCTCATTCTGACGGTTATAGTAAATTAGAACTGCATTATCCAATCCTTTCAAAGATTTATCATTTCTAGTCAGACTTTTCACAAAAATCAATCAAACACTCTTCAAATAAAGCTTTTTCTTTTTTTTTGCCCCATAAAACAGTATAGCAAAAGGTGCTTCTTGTTTGCTATTTTCTTGTAAATTAGTTTAATCAATATAAAAGCTCTACCTCGCTAAAAACAAGCCTCTATGAGCAGGGACCTCTCAGGACAACACATAAGGCAACTGATATGAATTCTAAGGAGTGTATTTATTTTTCTTACATATATTATTATTCTATTTGAGTGATTTAGTCAGATTTCTACCATAAAGTTGTTTGCTTGTCCTCTCTTCTACAACAGGTAAACCACTGAGCTGTGTAGTTTAGTACTTTGGACTCAAACTTTAGCAACAACGAAACAGAAGGAACCGGTTTGTGAAGAGAGAGAGAGAGAGAGAGGCTGTGAATCAAGCTTAAACTATACAGTGCTGCCAATACAATCAACATTATTCAAGTTAACACTTGAGGGAAGGAGTGAGGATAAAACTCGACTGCCAGTCTGAAAGTGTACCAACTACATCCTGTGCCATCCAGTGTTAAAACCCGATATGCCATTTACTCATTTAACGAGGGACAAATATGCACACCAGTCATGTGGAAAAATTCAAAGAATATTAGCGGATTTGTACCAATTAAAGTTCAGAAAAACAATCTTGGTACTTCTCACCGTTTACTTGAGCTCTACCATTCAAGGCAGTTTTGGTCGTCTGAGGTTTTGGTCAAACATCTGAGGCCAGATCGAGTCACTTGGAGTGGAACGACAACACTCTTGCTTACGAATTTTTCGAAATTGCTTGTTTGACAAAGTTTTTATCAACACCAGCTGACCAGCTGAGCTTTTGTTCCTCTTGGCTCTTGTCACTGACCCAAATATGAACAAAACACAATTCTTCTTTTCCTTTAGTTCACTTCATGCTGGTGCAAAGTCTCAGGTCATGGAGGCAACCGGACCTTTCGTTCGGTTAAAACTGAGCGGCAATCCAGTGGTTTAGTTCACTTTTTAAAAACTTTATTCTTCCTAAAAATGCAGTGGCAAACCAGACTTCACTACCCAACTACATGTCTTTACTGCCAATCTATATTTGTTAATGAAAAATAATGGACCACTGGGTATTATTTCTAAGTTCACTGGAAACTCCTGACATGTTTAGCTGCTGTGTGAAATCTAAACGCGGTGATATTTTTTTGCTCTTCAATGCTTTTTAACTGCTGTAAGTGTGAGTGGTGAGGTTGCCGAGTCCAGAAGATGTAATAGGTGTATATTTCAGGGTTACTGTGTTAAACCATCACACCACAGCTACTGTTGCCCTCCTTTTTGTACCGCCGCTGAACCACAACAGAGTTGTGGTCAACGTTCACATAAACACCCAACTGAGGTCACTTTTCTAGTCTGTGTGTGAGAGAGAGAGAGGTTTTCAGCTTAACTCCCCTTTACATTTGATGCTGGCAGCAGCATTTTATCATCTCATCTTTTTACATATGGTACTTCTGTGAAGAAAATGTGTAGCGTACCCGTTCTAGCCTGTTAGCTAAGTATGGTTTTTGATTTTTTTCCTTTTCCTCTAGCTGCTGGCTGCACGTTTGAAGAGGACTCAGACCCTAATCTGTGTGACTTCACCCAGGGGGAGGAGGATGACTTTGACTGGATGTTGTTTCGGACATACAGCTCGCCTTCGGCCAGCACTGACCTCCTGAGGGGTGAGTGCTCCTCTTTTTCTGCTTTTAGACATTTTTTTTTGTTAGAAATAACCAGGCTTGTTTTTTTCTTCTTTAAAACCATTTTTGTGTTTTCAAGTCAGAGGAGGAGCTTTTAAATCGTAATCGTAGTGCTAGATTTCCGGTCTACAGCAGTTGGCAGATACTACTGGAGTGGCAAAGGATAAGCCTGAAGTTAAAATGTGTCTTTTGTTTTTTTCAATGAGCAGTGGAAAAATACTTAAAGTCATGTTAGATGAGAGCAATTAGTCCCAACTTTGGCAGCACGCATCAATCAAACTGTGCATGTACCCTATAATTAGCCCTATCATTTTCATGGTGTGGAAAAACACAGGTAAAATCGCACAATCGGAAAGGTATGATTGTATAAAGATATAGAATGTGAGATATTGTGGAATTTCATTGTCTGAATTTTATCTAAGAAAATCTGTACGTTTCTACTGATCTCAGTGTTAGTGTACCCTTCACAATAATGTTACCTACTGATAACTGTCAATTATGGCAGGGAGGTTCTCAACAGAGGTCTCAGTTATTTTGCGTCCTTGAGTTTTTAATTTCAAGAGCGTTTTGCTTGGAGCTTAAGTTTAGGTCAACAAAGACACAATTATGATCACTCTATTGTATATCCTGCACAGACATGTTGGGAAGGTTGAGACCCAAAGACATCAGAAAGATGCTGGACAAAAATTTATAAAAAAAGAAACCGAAATAGATAAAAGTTAAGCTGCTGGGTTTTATCAGGCATCATCAAGATGGATGTTAAAATTCCCAATAATTATAATTTTCTCCATCTTAATAATAGAAGATGAAAAGCCAGGGAAATCTTTTAAAAATGCAGCAGCAGGGCCAGAAAGGCAATAAATTAGCATACAGTAAAACATGTTAGTGGAGCCGACCTTAATCATTTGCTACCCAAAGGAGGAATAGTTTTCAGTTTAAGCATCTGTCCTTAAACACAGCAGCAAGTCCGACTCCTATATAGGAGCAGACAGTTCGTTTAGATTAATACTCTCGCCAGCCCTCTGCTGTTTCTGTGAGAAAGAAAAGAAACCTAAGATTTTCCTCATGAAAAGTTCACTAAGGCAGAAGGATTTGTTGGTGATGAAGCGAGTTTTTAGACGGCCTGTCCGAGTGAATGATGAGGTTTCGCATCAGCTGGTCGCAGTGAGAATGGCAGCAAGCACTTTGTCCGATCACGTGAGCTCAGCTGTGCTGAGCGATCGGTCCCTGGTTTAGCAGGGCAAGCGGCAAGATCGCAACCGTCTGGCAGTATTCGACAGAATCCAGAGCATCAGACAAGATGGACCAACTCTGCAGGGGCTGTGAGGGCGTGTTTACAACCGCGGCCTGAAGAGTAACCTGCAGCAAAAACCAGGGACGCTTCCAGTTCAGTGGAGGAATCTCCAACCTGGAGGCTCATCTGCACCTGGATGCCCACCCTACATCCTCTCTGCTTCTATTTCTTCATAGGATAATCTAGGCCATGTTTTGTGAGTAATAAGAAGTACTCAGATAAGTTGAGTACACTAATAGTGGTTAACAAGCTTTTCCTTCTTTATATAGACTCTTTGATGGTGAAGAAAAGTCACAAATTACATCATCTATTAAGTGTCACGCAACTATAAAGTGTCACGACTGATATGATAGCATTGAAATAGAAAAATAAATCATTACAATTCACCCAATAGCAGGCGGGCAGCGGCCAAACCAAGCACAGGCGCCATCAACATCCCAAGGTTAACGGACTGATCGAGATTTTAAAAAATCTTGAGCAAACGGCTCGTCAGGGCAACACACATGGATGTTAAAATCACCAACTGGTATAACTAGATCAGATTTAAGCACAACTTTTGTCAAAAAGTTTAAGTAACCTAAGAAGTCTTTGGAATCTTTGGTGATCAGTAGATTCTAGCACACAGAACCGGTTGGGAACATCCGATCAGTTCAGATCTGAAGGCAGGAACCTCCTCTTCTACATGAGGTACGTGTGAGAAATGAGCAGTCGGAGACCAAGTAAATCCACATCTCCAGAGACACAAGAAGCTACAGGAAACAAGGTTGCTATGGTCACCTGAGGCCACCACAGTTTCTCCGTTCTTTGCTTCGTCTGATGGGGGGTTAGGGTTAATCCTAATCCTAATCAGAAGTCTTAATCTTCTGATTAGAACCTTCAAAATTGAAGAAACAAAACAAAACACAAGCACAATTGACAGAGTTAGACATCACAGAAACACACACACACACACACACACACACATACATGTCTTTAATACATTGTGTGGACTCCGTCCTCATAGTTCATTGTGTGGACCACTACTTCCACTGCATATAGAACAGTGCAAAACACATTGCCACCACTAGAAAAAAATGTAGATTCAGAATGTGACCTTAGATAACCAAAAGCTCAAAATAAAATAAATCTTTTTCTTGTGGACTTGTGTGGACCAGTTGTTGTTGCCAGGTAGATTTGGGTGTGTTTTTTCTCACCAACAGCCAAGCTTTCTTTCATCAAAAAAGCCATTCTAAGCTTCTAATAATTAATTATTTTTTTCCTTAACCCCCGGCATCATATCTTCTCACATATACTGTCCTTTATAGATATAGTAGTGCCAATTTAACTACATTATACAGGCTTTGTGAACTAAGATAAACATTTTAAATACTAAAGAACACAATGTGGAGACCGAATGCAAACTATTTTATTTGTTTATGGAACAAAAATACATATTTGTGCTGCTGTCCAAACACTAGGCAAAGGACCATTGCCAAATATGCACTGCTTACAACTTCTTTTGTAGTTTTAACCAAACAATGTAAGATTGACCATATCTAATGTAGAATGTTTTTTCGGCTTTTGAACAGTAATAGTATTGTAAACTTGTTTTTTATGTCTTTCCAAGTTTGGCTTGTCAGTGCAGGCTCAACTTTAAGTGCTTCAAGACATGGTTCTTTACCAGGAACTCTCTAAGGTTACATATTGGCAAAGCTGTTGCCATACTGCTGCCTTTTCGGCCTTACTCCAAAGCCGTCGATGAGATGTAGGTTCAATAGCTGGTCTATTCACATCCTGATCTTTGCCTGCAACACAAATAAAGAATATACTTCAAACCATTTTAGCATTTTTTGCATTGTAGGTAATATTTACATTACATCAATGTATTAACAAAGGTTTGTCATCTAAATTCTTAACCATTATACCAAACCTCAATCTCGACACAATGATTTTATCAGTTTAAACATTAAGGTAGCAATAGATTAATTTACAGCCAAAATGACCATTTTACCATACATTGGTGTGAAAACGTGGTTGCATTCTACCTGATCTCTTATTTGTTTGCATGTTTGTCATACATTAAATTACATTATTAGTTAAATTACATTTCAGTGTACCTAACATGGCAAGTCAATACAACCAATCAACGACAATAGTCAAACTGACCAATAATATCTCACATAAACTCCTTCCACACAACAAGAACCTCCCACTTGGGCATACCAGAGACCCCAACTCTCTAGAAAAGGTTCATATGCAAGTTTAATTGCATATGAACCGCAGCAGTCTGCCGAGCTGAGTGGAGCCATGTACTGCTGGAACCATGAATGGAAAATGGGTAATAGGTTGTTCTAAACTTGGGTTTCTGGGGGCAAAATGCCCAGTTCTTCTCACTCTGCTGTCTTTAAGCACATAACAAAATTTTTAGTGCATAGAGAGACAAAAACTGGGCCCTTGAGCATCATTATATTTTTATGTCCAACTGCTTGTGATATATCAAATTCATGAAATTTCTATTATAAGTTTTTTTAAAGGACCAGTCCAGTCAACAAGGGAAAATCAGTGGATCATTAACTATACCTTAAACTAATACGCCCGTGGTGATTAAATGAATTTAGCATTAATCAATAAGAAAATAAAAGCATAAATTGTCGTCTTGATCACTGTGTAGGGGGGGCGGCCATTATTGCCCATATTTGGGGAAAAATGTCCACCTGACATCACATCCTGTGATGTCTCTGTGCGGTGAGGCACTGCGCTTTACAAGCTAATTCAATAGTAACTGTTGTACTAGGGCTGAACGATATAGAAAAAAAGTTTATCGATAAAAAATGCATATTGATCGATATCGATAATTATTGAAAATATTTAATATCATATTTTATGTGCAGCTCTGCCTGGATATTTTATGATATTGCTAAATTATTTCATTTTAATAAAGAACACAGACACAGAATTTCAATTAAATCTTTTTTAACCAACTTTAACCATAACAGATATTTTTTAAGAAAAATAACTTAAGAGACCTGAGTTATGTTATTAAATACTGACAAAGAATAAACTAAAGTGACCAGTAAAATTACCAAAATAAATACACCAATACCATTTTATCATAAAGAAGGGAGCTCAGTTTAGCTGCTATACCTGCTTTGTTTTGGAAGAAGCTCCATAAGATTTCTCCGAAGATGACGCGGAGCGGGGCGGGGCTAAAACAGCTCGCGCTGCTGCGAGTGTGAGCAGTTTACGTAATGAAACAAGTTGGTTGCGTTACCAGACTTTGTTTTTACCGGTTCCTTGCAAGTTTTACAAATCACTGTGGATTATTTCTGTCAGACTGGTGAACTAGTAAAACCCCGTTTTGGGACAATTTCCTGTGCCGCTACTTGGAAAAAAAAGCATTTGATATTTTGCCACTGGACTGTCAGTATATCAGAAGGAACATATCTCTGAAGTCTCACTGATATCACAAAAAAAAATAAATTAGAACACCAGCTAAAGGCTGATGACTCCAATTCAGTTCTCATATGACTGGACTTATTTAAAAAAACTCATTTCGGTTTTATACTTTAATATTACAAAAAGGGAAATCAAATTAAAAAAATGCATTAAGGATTATCAAAACAAAGAATCCAATAGTTTAAATAAAAAAGCTTACCAGTTTTTCCTGCCTGCTTAGACTGCTTTGATGGTTCTCCTTGGTTCTCACTTGGAGATCTTACGGTCACTGCATCAAGTTCTAGAACAAAAGAACATGCCTGTCACCTTAACACCCCTATGTTTAAAAGACATTAAAGAAATAAACCTGTGTAGCAAAAGTGTTCTGTAGGAATTTACAAAACTTTGAAATTGTGTGAAATGAGAGAGGAGCATTAGTTAGAACTTGTATATGTCCATAATATAAAAGTTCTAACTAATGCTCCTTTCTCATTTCACACGTCCCACTTTTAAAGACCTGTTGCAACAGTGTCCAGAGATTAAAGCAGTATTCAAACATAACTACGCTTTACACACTCACAAGATGACCACTGCCTTGCTAGAAGAGACTGAGGGTAACGGGATGTCATCACAGAAGAGTGAAAAAGGATTCCAGTGGAAACATGTGAAGCTCTAATGAAATCCATGCAAAGGCATTGGTAGAAAAATAATAGTCACACTAAATATTGACACTTTGGGAACAGTTTGGACATTTTCACTTAAGGGTGTGCTCAGAGATGGTTGCCAGCATTTTAGACAATAATGGCTGTGTTCAGAGGTATCATAAGGGGTAGGTGAGAGTATGTCAAAAATGCAAAATGTTGCAAGCTGTGACAAACAGCACAGAGATAAGAGTTAAGCAAGAATAAAATTTTGTTTGGCAGCACTAATGTAAAGTTCTATGTTCTATAGTTCATATACTCTTTAGTGCGGTTTACCATAAGGAGGCCATCTTTGGTCCCTTGTTATTTTTAATATATGTTAAAGACCTCCCTAATGTTTCAGATAAACTTTCTAAAATCTTATTTGCAGACGATACAAGTGTGTATTACTCCCATAAAAATCCTGAAATTTTAATAAAGGTAGTTAATGAAGAACTTGACAAGTTATCCTATTGGTTCAAGTCCAACAAATTGTCACTTAACATAAAAAAATAAGTTATATATTTTTTGGTTATAAGTTTGATACGTTTAAACCTCCAATTGAAAATTCAAATTGATAATATTTCTATTAATGTTAGATCTGCTCGTTTCCTTGGTGTTATTCTAGATGATTCTTTATCCTGGAAACCCCACATTAGTGCCATAAGTACAAAACTAGCCAAAGTGGTTGGTATACTAGGAAAAATTTGTCACCTGATTAACAAAAAAGTTGCAATTATGTTATATTATTCAATGTTATATCCATATATCAATTACTGTAATGTTGGTTGGGCTAGTACCCACCCAACTAAACTGGAATCTGTTTTTCGACTTCAGAAGCGAGCTTTAAGGCTAATATTTTGTGTAAATCGTAGACACCCCTCACAACCACTGTTTGCTCAGGCAAGTATTCTTAGTGTTTATCAAGTGAATCAACTTCAAATAGCTTTATTCGTTTATAGGTCTATAAAAAAGTTACTTCCTCAGCACTTTTGTAATATTTTTACTTTTAATAATGAATTTCACCAGTATCCAACTCGTAGTAGTTGTCTTATCAGGCCTCCTTACTCTTGTACAACTCAAACACAGTTATTATACAGAGGATCAATGATATGGAACAGTCTTCCCACATCACTGACAGATCTTTCTAAAGAAGAATTTAAACGGAGAGGAAAGTTGCTGCTACTTAGTTGTCTAAATTTTCCATATAGATTTGTGGTCTAAATTAAATGTTTAACTGTTTTATATATTGAAATGTTGTTGTTTGTTGTTGTTGTTTTTTCTCTTTTTCTTCTTGAAATATATTTGTTAGTATGGAGACTGCCACTCATTAAGCCCCTTGAGGGTTTTTTGGCAGTTGTCCATCACATTTTCTTCTCTTTTAGTGAAACAGGATTCTGTTTTTTATATTTTGTTGTGAAAATAAATAAAAATAATAATAATAACAATATAGAAAAAGTAAACATACCCTTTCCTTCCCTCATCCTTCCTTTGTTTTGCTGATCATTATCTGCAGAGAAAACCATTGCATAAATATAAAAACAGAAATAAACTCTTTCATATAAATATCATATTTATATCATATCATATATTTTTAATATAAATAAAACACATTTTTGCAGCAGCTTTCAAAAGCCAAAATGTACAAAGTCTATGGTTGAGTAAATGTTGATTATGTTTAACAAAACATGCAAAGCACTTAAGGTTATTCACAGCAGGTATTAAAAAATACATTTACACCCTTAAAACCAATATATTATATACAAGTTTGTAGCACTTCAAGCTGCCAAAGCTGTAAATGAAGCCTCAACTCCCGGTGCACTCAGCACAGTTAGCATCTGATTAGCCTAACTCAGAAAGCAAGTGGAGCTCTACACAAACTCAACATAGCACACCACTACAGTATTTTAAGCTTTTCTACTGCATTGTTTTTATTGCAGAGTAGTAATTAGAACAACAGACACTGCAGGGCTGTGGGTGTAAAAATCACATCATATGAACTGCTTTACAAAGCAACCCTCCCTGTCTTATTAGCAGAAAGCAACAACAGGTTTGATATGTAAATAAAAAAAATCATACCTTCTATGATGTTTCCCAAGATTTCGGAAAAAATGCTGTTATCTCCGATTACAAGACTTGTTTCTTGACCTGGCTCCTGTTTCTGCTCCTGCTGCAAGTGACTTTTGATACATTTCTTGAGATGCGTTTAAGACCTGTACGAATGTTTAGTTCTATTGGCAAATGTGCTTGTTGGAAGAAAATAAAAAAAAAAAAAAACAACAACTAGTTTAACTAACATATTATCTTGTTGAACTAGAATTTTAGACATGTTTTTTACATGATGCAGAATCATTTGAAGACATTGCATAGATCCATTTTGTATTAGTTTAACAGATTCCCATTTCCCATGAATTCAACTAGGCTTGTTGAAAGGTCAGCAGTGCAGGTGTTCAACTGAAGGCTCCCCTCCCCCTCCCTTACACTTTTCTGTGGTCTGCTAAAATCTAAATCGAAATGGAAGACATTATAAGTCACAGTAACTTGATTTTAAAGATGTAATAACTACACATAGTTTATTTCTTTGGGTATGTAACTTTTAGGAGTGACTTGTTAAATAATATTGTGTGTAAACATTGATATAAATGCATGCACATCATATTACATGTGTAAGATTACTTAATTGAAATAAACTACAGATGCAAAAAATTGGTTGTAAAAAAAAAAAGAAGAAGAAAAACATCTGATAATCTTAATCCAAAGAGAGTTTGTTTTAGCTCATCTCTTGGACCTCAGCCTCCGCTACATTTCAGTGTGATTTCCCCCACTACACAAAAATAATTAAGTCCATTCAGAACTAAGACATTTTAAACTTTGTATTTTATTTCTGCCTGTTCTTAAAATAAATGTTTTATCTGGTTTTAGGCATCTACTAGGTAATAATATATTCCTAACATTGCTGCACAACATTATTGTACTTTAAGTGAGCAATGGATATACATATTAGGTTTATTAGGGGAACTACTCCTCAAGAACAGCTAATAGGCTCCAAAGATAATCAACCCAGACTCAAATCCATCCTACAGCCCGCAAAATCATCCATCTTCAAAGCTGCTGTGGTTCATTGAGATACAAGAAATGGTACTGTGTTTAACCTTGCTGCTTGGGCTATGAAAGTCCGATTGGGACATACTTGGTGTTGTTGCGAAGAGCCTGATCAGACAGTTAAAATGAAACCACCAGTATCTCCTTAACCAGTTGCTTAGTGCCAAAACCTAACCCTAAATGGCCGATTCAGGCTTCTGAGGCCTTCTATTAAGGCATAAGCTGGAAACCTTGGGGCACCTGCAGTACTGTGAAAGGGGGATGGGCGACCAGCATGATGAGCTCCAGATAGACCACAGCGACATGCAGAGGAGGTTGAATAAGGGTTCCCTCAATATCAGAGTGAGACTGCCTTTGGGCCTCTGACCCCATTAGGACATGGCGGACACCGGAGCAATGACCCACCCAGGCTCCACTGTGACACCAACCTGTGTAGAATGACACTACACTACTTTTTAGTTAAATGTTGAGTTTTGCAGCCAAATTCTGTGAGTCTACGTGGCTGAAGGAGGCCAATGTAATTGCTGACCTTTCGTGACCTTTGGGGTTTTCCTCCTTTTTGAGGCAGTTCCCAGCAAAGGATTTCAACCCAACTCATGGAGTGGCATCTCCAGGAGTTGTTGAACATAACCCCATTAGCGGCTAACGGCTAGCATGTTGCCAGCCAGAAGTAGCTGTAGGAAGTTCCTTGAGAGCTGGTATTTCACATGTTTGTAGGGGCTTTGCCGGGGAAGCTGTATACCGATTTTGGCCTTGCTCAGACATGGTGTCTTTGAATTATGAGGTGTCAAAGGTTCAATTATTTGCCCTTTCTTGCCTCTGTCATGCCCAGCTAAAACGACCCAGAGATACCAAAGCCACAGAATCCACTTAGTCTCTCACCCACAACAACATTTCTGAAAATCAGCCTTCTATGACAAACTCAACCAATTCTGTCAACCCTTACAGATCCAAATAGGGTTAAAGGAGCACCAGAAGATGTATTGCTGCAAAAAAGAGACCTGCGAAAATTCCACTTAATGTAGACTTACCAAAACTGTCACACATGATTTAGGTTGCAAGAGGAAGGCACTCTATGAATATGGGGTCGCTATCAGCTCCATGGGCTGGGAGAGAGCTGTTTAAAAGTTAACTGAAAACACACTCTAAGTAGAACAGGTCCAAAAAGGGAGTGTGTTTGTAGGGCCCTCTCAGAGTTGGAGCATTCTTTTGAGCAAAGCTTAACACTGTTGGAAAGAATCCAATAAGACGATCGAAAAAAGACCACCAATGTTCTGAAAGGCCACTCCTACCTTCCACCATAAGCCTTAATTGGTCCCAAAGGTTGTTTTCTTTAGGGCACTGCAATAACTTTGAATGGAGTTGTGAAGAAAAATCCACCATTTTGCAAAACAGTTGTTTTTCCTTCCATTTGCACACAGGTTAGTTTGTTGCACTCATGCATGGCACCTTTGAAAGGGGAACACCTGACAAGAAAACTGACCCATGCATGAACTTTTAACTCCACCCTACAGCTCGCAAAATGGTCAGTGTTCAGTGCTGCTGTGCTTCACTGATATTCAAGAAATGGTAGTGTGTTTGATCTTGCTGCTTGGGCTATGAAAGTCCGATTGGGACATACTTGGTGTTGTTGCGAAGGGCCTGATCAGACAGTTAAAATGAGACCACCAGTATCTCCGTAACCAGTTGCTAAGTGCCAAAACCCAACTCTAAATGGCCGATTCAGGCTTCTGAGGCCTTCTGTTAAGGCATAAGCTGAAAACCTTGGGGCACCTGCAGTACTGTGAAAGGGGGATGGGCGACCAGCATGATGAGCTCCAGATAGACCACAGCGACATGCAGAGGAGGTTGAATAAGGGTTCCCTCAATATCAGAGTGAGACTGCCTTTGGGCCTCTGACCCCATTAGGACATGGCGGACACCGGAGCAATGACCCACCCAGGCTCCACTGTGACACCAACCTGTGTAGAATGACACTACACTACTTTTTAGTTAAATGTTGAGTTTTGCAGCCAAATTCTGTGAGTCTACGTGGCTGAAGGAGGCCAATGTAATTGCTGACCTTTCGTGACCTTTGGGGTTTTCCTCCTTTTTGAGGCAGTTCCCAGCAAAGGATTTCAACCCAACTCATGGAGTGGCATCTCCAGGAGTTGTTGAACATAACCCCATTAGCGGCTAACGGCTAGCATGTTGCCAGCCAGAAGTAGCTGTAGGAAGTTCCTTGAGAGCTGGTATTTCACATGTTTGTAGGGGCTTTGCCGGGGAAGCTGTATACCGATTTTGGCCTTGCTCAGACATGGTGTCTTTGAATTATGAGGTGTCAAAGGTTCAATTATTTGCCCTTTCTTGCCTCTGTCATGCCCAGCTAAAACGACCCAGAGATACCAAAGCCACAGAATCCACTTAGTCTCTCACCCACAACAACATTTCTGAAAATCAGCCTTCTATGACAAACTCAACCAATTCTGTCAACCCTTACAGATCCAAATAGGGTTAAAGGAGCACCAGAAGATGTATTGCTGCAAAAAAGAGACCTGCGAAAATTCCACTTAATGTAGACTTACCAAAACTGTCACACATGATTTAGGTTGCAAGAGGAAGGCACTCTATGAATATGGGGTCGCTATCAGCTCCATGGGCTGGGAGAGAGCTGTTTAAAAGTTAACTGAAAACACACTCTAAGTAGAACAGGTCCAAAAAGGGAGTGTGTTTGTAGGGCCCTCTCAGAGTTGGAGCATTCTTTTGAGCAAAGCTTAACACTGTTGGAAAGAATCCAATAAGACGATCGAAAAAAGACCACCAATGTTCTGAAAGGCCACTCCTACCTTCCACCATAAGCCTTAATTGGTCCCAAAGGTTGTTTTCTTTAGGGCACTGCAATAACTTTGAATGGAGTTGTGAAGAAAAATCCACCATTTTGCAAAACAGTTGTTTTTCCTTCCATTTGCACACAGGTTAGTTTGTTGCACTCATGCATGGCACCTTTGAAAGGGGAACACCTGACAAGAAAACTGACCCATGCATGAACTTTTAACTCCACCCTACAGCTCGCAAAATGGTCAGTGTTCAGTGCTGCTGTGCTTCATTGACATACAAGAAATGGTAGTGTGTTTGATCTTGCTGCTTGGGCTATGAAAGTCCGATTGGGACATACTTGGTGTTGTTGCGAAGGGCCTGATCAGACAGTTAAAATGAGACCACCAGTATCTCCGTAACCAGTTGCTAAGTGCCAAAACCCAACTCTAAATGGCCGATTCAGGCTTCTGAGGCCTTCTGTTAAGGCATAAGCTGAAAACCTTGGGGCACCTGCAGTACTGTGAAAGGGGGGATGGGCGACCAGCCTGATGGGCTCCAGATAGACCACAGGGACATGCAGAGGAGGTTGAATAAGGGTTCCTTCAATGTCAGATTGAGACTGCCTTTGGGCCTCTGACCCCATTAAGACCAGGCGGACGCCCAAGCAATGACCCACCCAGGCTCCACTGTGACACCAACCTGTGTGGAATGACACTACACCACTTTTTAGTTAAATGTTGAGTTTTGCAGCCAGATTCTGTAAGTCTACGTGGCTGAAGGAGGCCAATCTAATTACTGACCTTTCGTGACCTTTGGGGTTTTCCTCCTTTTTGAGGCAGTTCCCAGCAAAGGATTTCGACCCAACTCATGGAGTGGCATCTCCAGGAGTTGTTGAACATAACTCCATTAGCGGCTAACGGCTAGCATGTTGCCAGCCAGAAGTAGCTGTAGGAAGTTCCTTGTGAGCTGGTATTTTACATGCCTGTAGGGGCTTTGCAGGGGAAGCTGCATACCGATTTTGGCCTAGCTCAGACATGGTGTCTTTGAATTATGAGGTGTCAAAGGTTAAATTATTTGCCCTTTCTTGCCTCTGTCATACCCAGCTAAAACGACCCAGAGATACCAAAGCCACAGAATCCACTTAGTCTCTCACCCACAACAACATTTCTAAAAATCAGCCCTCTATGACAAACTCAACAATTCTGTCGACCCTTGCAGATCCAAATAGGGTTAAAGGAGCACCAGAAGATGTATTGCTGCAAAAAGAGACACCTGCGAAAATTCTAGTTAACATAGACTTACCAAAACTTTCACACATTATTTAGGTTGCAAGAGGAAGGTGCTCTATGAATATGGGCTCTCTATCTGCTCCATGGGCTGGGAGAAAGCTGTTTTAAAGGTTAACTAAAAACACACTCTAAGGGGAACAGGTCCAAAAAGGGAGTGTGTTTGGAGGGCCTTCTCAGCGTTGGAGCATTCTTTTGAGCCGAGCTTAACACTGTTGGAAAGAACCCAATACGACGATCGAAAAAAGACCACCAATATCCTGAAAGGCCACTCCTACCTTCCACCATAAGCCTTGATTTGTCCCAAAGGGCATTTTCTTTAGGGCACTGCAATAACTTTGAATGGATTTGTGAGGAAAAATCCACCATTTTGTAAAACAGTTGTATTTGCTTCCTTCTGCACATAGGTTAGTTTGTTGCACTCATGCATGGCACCTTTGAAAGGGGAACACCTGACAAGAAAACTGACCCATGCATGAACTTTTAACTCCACCCTACAGCTCGCAAAATGGTCAGTGTTCAGTGCTGCTGTGCTTCATTTACATACAAGAAAGGGTAGTGTGTTTGATCTTGCTGCTTGGGCTATGAAAGTCCGATTGGGACATACTTGGTGTTGTTGCGAAGGGCCTGATTAGACAGTTAAAATGAGACCACCAGTATCTCTGTAACCAGTTACTAAGTGCCAGAACCCAACGCTGAATGGCCGATTCAGGCTTCTGAGGCCTTCTATTAAGGCATAAGCTGAAAACCTTGGGGCACCTGCAGTACTGTGAAAGGGGGATAAAAAAACTTTAAAAAGTTCTGTTTTCCACCAAAAGATCAAAAATCTCCCTTTTTCTGGGGATGGGCAATCGGCCTGAGGGGCTCCAGATAGACTGAAGAATGCAATAGAGTTGAAGGTTAGAAAAATATTCCTCACAAATGTAGTAGTTGACCTGGTTTTGCCCATTTTCATCACATTTTATAAATATCAGATGTTGGTGACAAGTATCTGGGATATATTTTTTTGCAACCACAAACTATTTTTTTTCAAAACTCATTACAATATTGTCTTGTGGGGATATAAATTAAATTATAAATGTTGTCATTTTTTAATCAAGTTTTAATGATTATCTCCAACCCAAAGATAAATAATTTTGTGAGACATAAATTAAAATATCTTCTAAGTTGATTATTTCAATAACACAAATTGAAAATAAACATGTAAAAAAACTTACAAATGTGCAAAGGACCCTCTGAATATAACAGTCATTTTTTAATCAATAATTGTCTTTACAAAAATGTTGTTTATTTTCAACAGAAATTGTTTCTTTTTGTTGTGGGAAATATTTTTCCAAAAGTTTCAAGTTATAATTACCAGGAAGTCAATTAAATATTTTTTTAATACTGACACTAGATGCCAAGCTTTTAAAATACTACTATAAATAGACCACTGCCTTTAAAATGTGTAATTATGATTATTATTTATTATTAATAATCATTATTTTTATTATTAATATTATTCATTCATTTATTTATTTATTTTAAAAAGAAATCCATTTGCAAAAAAATCTGTTAACTCCATATAGATCTAATCTCAACAAGTAAAACAAGTAAAACATTAGATAAAAAGCATCCTCTCTTCTTAATATAGAATGGACTTGGCTTTGAATCCTTTTCTGAGTGGCATCCTAAGTATGGTGTCACATGATCAGAACTGCCCAATCAGAAAATTCCCCACACAAGCCAATCAGAAAATTCCCAACACAAGCCAATCAGAAAATCCCACTTATTTCGTTGCAGTGCAAGAGAGTTTCCATTAGAGGGTGATCTAGAGCAGAGTCATTCACACACTTTTCAGTGACTCCTATCTCACTGGGGTCCACCTGTAAAAAATTTACAGGGTAATTTTTAGGGTCAAAGGAGCCTATTGCATGATTATTTTTGTGTGGACCAGCAAAATGTCCACACAACTGAGAATCTCCACACAATGTTGGTCTTCCGTCAGGGATTGAGCCACACAAGTATAGAGAGACAAGTGCACACACACACACACACACACACACACACACACACACACACTGGCACCATTATGAACTCATAGTAAAAAGCAGAAATAGTCTCGTGTGGGCAGAGGAATGATTGGTCTCATTTAAAGATTGACAAGCATATCAAGATATTAGACAGAGTTGCAAAAGCAAACTTGCATATCCTTAGACTAATTAGAGACTATGAACCATTATGCTTTAAATCTTTTCATGCATTTTATGGGTTGCTTTTATATAGAAATTATTATGCAACCTCTTACTCACAATCAGAACCTTGAACGATCAAGCCACTGAGGATAGTATATGATAGGACAACTAAGATCTTGGCGAGGAAGCTTATCACATCACATCATTTTTATGTTTTTGTGAAGCTAAACGTGATGACCTTTGAAAATTTCACTGGATTCTTGAACTTGCTTTGGCTTAAGGCTCGTTGTGAGCTTGGTGACCTTTCGGCTACGCTTGGAGCAACAGGTCCAGCAACTCCTACAGCATCCAGTGGGAAATGTAAAGTCGCTTTACGTAAAATCTGTCCTGGACAACACGCCTTCTCTATATCAGGGGTCAACATGGGTAATTCGCTATCTGCAGAACTAAAACTGAACTCTGCAGTCGGTTTAAGTTAAAAGTGAAATAGTTTCTTAAGCAAAACCGATCCTGTATACATGAATGATTGCTACCAATCTTTATTTAACTGATAGAGTGTTTTCATTTTAACTACACAATGTTTCAATGTTTCAACCGTACAATGTGTTGTGTTGTGGGATCTTAATCTGTGTGATCTTTTACCCGGAATTGCTGCTTCGATTTAATCTTTGGTTAATATTCTTATGTTTTTAGGCTGTAAATGTTGAAGTGCGTCATATTTGATATCGTTTGCCCTTATACAACATGAAATAAGGAACTAAGCTAAACTAAACTATGTTCACTTTTGAGAGATTTTAATGAACAAATCTTTTCTCTACAAAGCCAGTAATTCAGAAAAATGGGATTGGGAAAAAGGATTTGGCCTTAAGTGTATTGTTTATTGTTAAGATTGTTTTATTGGTTGTATAGTACAGTTCGTTTTACAAAATTAATTTAACAAGTTCTAAATCTTTTGAGTGTTGAGTACACTTTTTTTTTACCATTTCCTCCCCTCACAGAAACAAAGTAAATTTGAGTTCATATAGCACAATGGGCTATTTTCAAGCGTGTCAGAAAAGTTTGACTCTGTGCAACTCAGCTTACATACATGTCTGATGCCTGTAATTCATCAGGCCTAATGAAGCCCTCACCCTGTTTTTGTCTGCATTCTGCTAACCCCAAGGATAATTTTATGTTAAGCAGCCTCACAAGACTAATGAAAGCCAGCCCTTTCCTGTCATCATCCTCTCTACTGGTGACTGCCAGAGGGATATGACATGCATAGTTTATAAGGCGCTCCTCCATCTCCGCATTAACAAATACCTACAGGGGTTTGGCAGAGAGGACTGCTGTTTTAGGTTCTAAGCAACAAAAAAAAAAGAAGTAATGGCTTCAACGGGCTCTCTGCCTAAGCACCTTTTTCCGAAAAATGTTGCTGCATGATTCAGAAATAGACATCCCTCTGGTGTAGCTAATCAATCAGTCTATCATACGGTGATGAGAATTCAATAAAGCCATGACGAAAACATGCATTGAAGTACTTATTGTACAAGTGTAGCAGAGGGGGAACAATCGTGTTCAGTATAAATATTACAAGCTCGGAGGAGAGGGTGGACGTGATTTGATGGCCGAGGAGACAGTTAATATGGCAGATATGAAGATAGATAAGCTGAGTGGAACAGATACAATCTAAACAGAGTTAAATGGATGCCCCGGAGGGGCTGTTCTGTCTGTTTTGGAACCATCAGCTCAAGAAGGCTTTTAAAAAATGGTCAAAAACATCCTCGAGGGGGGAATCGGCCCTCCTGTTTGGAAATTCGTCTCCTTTCCGTTTTGATTTACAGCTTGAAAAGTTCTTGTCTGCGGGTGGTTATCCAAATACAATCCGGGAGCTCGATAAATCCCGCATTTAATTCAAAGCCACACCTCACTCACCTCGCCATCATCAGCATTCATGTGAGAATCCGCCTGCAGCCGCTAGCCTATTCACAGCAGGCAATGAGATAATTAATACTTTCCCCTTTGGGTTTAATTAAAACTCGGCGCTTTGGCATATACAACAATCCAGGGCCTTCATTGAAGCAGGCGGGCGCAGGTGGAGCGAGGTAGGTACTGTAATCTGTGAATGACGACGAGCCGAGCATCGATCAGTTCTGAGTGCTGGGAGAGACATTTGATTTGATGTGTAGCCTGCTTATCCTTCAGAAATGCTTCAGGAGAACTACTCGTGTTATTCAGCCTTTAATAGTAGTGCATGTCCACGCTGACATTTTCTCTGTTAATTATGCCTGATAACGTTGCTGCAGGTATGGGAACGCAAAACTTCTCGCCTTCTCGTCCTTCTTTTTTGACCTAATCCCCCCGTGTGTAGACTACTAACGATGTATACCTCAAGCAGCCAAGCTGGAGGGGGGGCGGGGGAGAACACAGGTTTTATGAGATAAGGCTATTTACACTGGACCAGCATTAACTTTGTGGGGCTGAGAAATTGGTGTCGAGGGAAGATTAGTAAACACAGCTGAGATAGCAGCAGCTTGTAGGTCCCTGGAGAAATTAGAGACCCCCGCTCCCATGAAAGAGAAAATAGTCCCGGGGAAAAAAAAAAAGACGAAGATAGACCGCAGAGAGAGATCTTAATAAAAATAGCACATTCCATCGTAGCCTGCCTCATTTGGAGTTGGATTGGAGATGTCTGAGTGATATTGATAATCTTTAGTTCTCCTGCTGTTTTGACAAACAAGTCAGGCTTGTGGGACGATGACCTTCGAGAGAAGAAGAGTTTGGATGTCGAGCGATTTTATCCAAGTCAGAACCATTGGAGTTTAAAGTTATGAATATTCTGCTGCGTCTGTTATACGTTTGTAGACAAGTTTTGCGTTGAGGGAAGAATCGGTTCATCACCCTTAAAGGGAGAACGGTGATGCACCTGTCCTTTTTAGGTGTTACATTTTAAAAGTTAAGACACTCAGATTGTCCTATTCTGCTAACACATCTGAGAACCCATGTATAATCCACCATCTGCACAAAGACTGAACTTGAAGGTGTGATCAGGGAACTAATTTTAAAGCTCATTAGTACATATGCTTGTAGAAAGTTCATTCTGCCAAGTCAGAGTTCAGACTGATCCCTCCTTTAACCTGAACAGTTCTTGATATATTAGGAAAATGTATAAAGTAGACTGAGTAGTAAACTGATAGACCAGGAAAATAATAGCATTGTGTTATTGTGTAATTTGTAGCAGATAATAACATTTTATCACTATTATTCAGTTTAAGTCAGAGTAGCGATGACGTTACACCAGTGTGTGAGAGAGAAATAGATGCAAAAGAAGAGTTTTACGGCTACTTTAAAACTAAAACCATAGTATTGCCTAGTTGACATGATAAACTATAGCATCTTTGATTAGCACGGTGACAATAATAAAACAAAGCGATGTTGCAATACCTTGTTCAGCCTATCTACTGAAAGTCTTGCCTTCTCACTCTCACACAGCCTTAGTAAGCAGCAGTTAAGCCTCGTCGTGTCGTAGAAAATACAGTTTCCATTTAATTACTTTCAAACCCCTCTTTGTTTCCCTTGACTTCATCTTCAAACACCCCACTGATACAGAAAGTAGCCGCCTATGAGTCTTCTTCCCTTTGTCACATCCACAATTCTGAAGAGTGTCGACGTCAGTGTGACCTGGTAGCACTCACATGCGGTGTGTTCGCTGATTGGAAAAAGATTCGATCATTATTTCTCTTCCCACGAACTTTCCACGGTTCCTGATCATATTTATTATTTACTGCCGTTTTTAAAAACTATTAGAAGACATAATAGTCAACTTGGAAGCTGATTCGGAAGCAGGCTTATCTTATTAAAGGAGCATAGCGTAAACTCCAGGATTTTTGCAGATGTCTGCCCCCTCTGGCGACAAGTTGAAATGACACCAGTGTTGCACGTGTATGGGAGAAGAGGAAAGCACCTGCTGCTGCAACTGCACAGGTCTTTTGTTTAGAGGAATTATTCAATTCAATTCAATTTTCATTATATAGCGCCAAATCATGAAACATGTCATCTCAAGGCACTTTACAAAGTCAAGTTCAATCATATTATACAGATTGGGTCAGATTATACAGATTGGTCAAAAAATTCCAGTTGATTGCTTCAAAGTCCCGACAAGCAGCATTCACTCCTGATGGAGAAGCGTAGAGCTACAGGGAGAGTCGTCTGCATTGTACATGGCTTTGCAGCAATCCCAGATTCTGAGCAAGCATGAAGCGACAGTGGGAAGAAAAACTCCCCCATTAACGGGAAGGAAAACCTCCGGCAGAACCGGGCTCAGTGTGAACGGTCATCTGCCTCCATCGACTGGGGGTTACAGAAGACAGAGCAGAGACACAACAAGAGAGACAAAAAGCACAGAAGCACACATTGATCCAGTAATCTGTTCTATATTAGATGGTAATAGCAGGTGAGCCGTCTTCCCTGGATGATGTCACAGTTAACAGAACGCCAGACCAGGTGTACCTTCTATGACGAAAAAAGAGAGAGAACAGAAAGTTAAAGCAGAAATGACAACACGTAATGCATAATTTAAGAACAGTAGAACTCTATAGAGTGAGAAAGTTAGACCCTGATCAATAATGTCTTCTGAGGTGAGAAAGCTATAAATATTGAAGTTAGCCCGTGTTGTCTTGGTATTGCATTGATTACGGTAGATACTCAATAAAGTAGCCAGGTGAAGGAGAGCGCACAGCGTGTCACGCTGGGAAACACATCATGTATGTTTCCCATACATGCTGTGTTTCCCATACAGCATGTATAGGAAACACAATAAATATTTAACTTCGAAACTTGCACTATTCACCTTTAAAAAAACAGAATGCAGAATAGGTTTTGCAGAAAAATGGCTCACTGTCCCCAGGAATGCCTTTGGTACTAGAAAAATAATAATTTGGAACCATAACAAATACATGTAGACCTGCAGCCCACTTAATGGGCTGAACTCACACTGCAGTGGAATAGTTGCTGCTCTGGTTGGATCATACCAGCGGTGGCTGAGTAAAGTTCACATTCATCAATAAACACTTCAGAGCTGTTCAATTATATGGGGGGATGCTTGCACATTTTATCCATTCAGCGCTGCCCCATATGTTATACATTAACAGTGTATATAATAAGGAGGATTTATTCTTTTAAGTTTTTTTTTATATTTTTCAACCAAGTCTCCACTGGTCTCAGGTCTGTCTTTTCTCATATTTAAATGACAGTGAGGATATACAATGTGTGATTCATTACTAACCGTGAAAAAGGGCAGAAGCAACATACATTAAGTTTATCCCCTCAGAAATAATGGACTCTGAATTCTCCAGCAGCGTTTGAACTAGAGCCCCTCGATGGCTGCGGCGACCTTCGGGTGCAGTGGGAAACGCTGCTGCTGTCAAGCTGCAGTTATATGAACAAATGGTTTACGCTTCTATTTCAGCTCACACTGACCTATTCTGGAAGAGGTTGGAGACAGGAGTGAACATTACTCATAGACCGGACCTACGAGACAAATGCACTGTAGGTGTTGGCATGTGGACTGAAACTTGGGGAGAACACTACCTGTTTAAAGAGAAAACAAACATTTTAGGTTTATTTTTCACATCTGAGTCAGAGGTGCAGTGCTAATTTCCTATTTACTAAACTCATCCACTTAGTGCTACCACATAAATAAACTTATTAAGGATTTAGTGACTCATAAATGCATAAATAAACACATTTAAGTAAATACAGTATTACTGTTTTTTGGAGTTTAGTAGAATAAGCTGAAGCCAATAAATTATGTAGAGACACACTTTAGATGAGCTATGCTTGCAACAAAGGTTTAGGTTAAAATGGTTTACCATCAAAACAAACATTACTCTGACTAGGGCTGGGTATCATCTAGGATGAGCCGATTCGATACGATTCTCGATACACAGCTCACGATACGATACGATTCTCGATACATAGCTCAGCTTGATTTGATTCCAATATCGATATTTATTACTTTGAATTAATGCTCAGTGAGTCAATCACCAAAATCAGCCAAATATTATGTTTATGTTCTATTTATTGATCACAGACATATTAACAGGAAAATAAAGTGCATTTGCTTCAATGCATTTAACGTGTCACAGAAACCAAAAATGTGCCCAAACATCTGATTTTAGGGTCAAAGGAGCTTCTAAAATCCTGTCGGCCGTTCCACAAATTCGTCTCACTCGCT
Organism: Fundulus heteroclitus; assembly: GCF_011125445.2. NCBI lineage: Eukaryota > Metazoa > Chordata > Actinopteri > Cyprinodontiformes > Fundulidae > Fundulus > Fundulus heteroclitus. The sequence goes on along the minus strand of NC_046363.1, from coordinate 19,856,589 downwards.
CTCCTTCGCTGTGAACTGTAATGGTTGCGCTGTAATAACGCCCCCTAGGGTCTTCGGTTCTCCACAATCACTATCAAGCTATTTCTGGATAATGTTCACCTAAACTAGTGCACTTTCACATCTCCCACAGGTGCTGGGTCCCAGGTATTAAGTGTTCACTTATATACAGTAATCTTGTAATTTATTTATTTATGTTCTTTCACTTTCTTTTTTCAAATATCACATTACACATGTCAGCTTACATAATAATATATATGATTTAGCAATGGCATCTAGGTGTTATTCGAGTGTATCTGTTGCTTTATGTCTGTTGGTTGTGCTGTTCTTTTTGTGTCTCTTTCCAGCTGATGGAGCAGACAAAGAAGGTTTTATCATTCTCTCCCTTTTATCTCCTCTTTCTTTCACCTCTACTCTTTTTTTTCTTCTTTCACTTTTTGTTCTTCCTTTACTCTCCCATTGTCATGTCCATATAATTTGAAATTCTCCTTGCAGGAATCATAATAAAGCTATTTACAAGCATAAATCAAGTGGAGCACTATGGCGAAAGCCGTTTGCTCCACTTGTAAAAGCAAAATCTGTCGAGCTCTATCTGGCATTGAGACATCAATTCCTATTGCCATATTGCTAGACAGGACACTGGGGAAAAAAAAAAAAAAAAAAAAAAAAAAAAAAAAAAAAAAAAAACGCCCCCTAGAGGTTGGGAGGTATATCGATATTGAAAGCCAGAATATCGATATTAAATCGTTTTTAAAAATATCGATATTAATCTTTATATCGATTTTTATGCACAGCCCTAACTCTGACATGGTCATTGAGAATTTAGTTAGATTGTGTGAAACATGTCATTTGGTATCATGGTAGAGCTTCCTTAATGGGCTTAAAAAACACTGCACTAAGCTGATGCTTTTGACAAACTATACAGCTAGTTTTGCAACGTTCTGGATCTTCCTCAGCCTGAAAATTAAAAAGGTAGTGGCAAACTATGATCCATCAGCTAATTGAAGTGGGGTCCCATTTCTTTCTTCTTTCCTATAATATTTCCTCCACGTACCGTCGCAACATCAAATCAAGGGCCTTGTGGACTCTCAAAAACCCTCTGTATAGATTACAAGTAGGTTTACCACGAGAGATCAGTGCAATAGGGTCTCCTTTAAGAGAATTTTGGACTGAACAATCTTGAAGGCTTGAAGGTACTCAAACACAAATAGATATAAATGGGCCAAAAACCAGGGTCGGCTTCACCAGACAGTGAGAATAATAACCACCTCCTCTACCTCCGTGGTCGACCCATATACTTGCTCTTTTTTCTTCTCTCCACCGCTGATGTCATGTAAACAGCGGCTGCGCTTCTTTTCCCTGAAGTTGATCGAAAACAGAGAACTGACGTGCTAATGCTTCACCTCTGACGACGTTGCATGGTAAACCTTCAAAATGTTTTGCTTTCATCTTGGTTTTCTTAATGCTTGCTGAATTGGACCACACATTCAGGAGGGTCCTTTGCTCTCAGAGGGTTTGGCAAAAAAAAAAAAAAAAAAAAAAAAGGGGTTAATGCACTCAGAAGATTAACCCAGTGGCTTATAAGTATTAGCTATGAGCACGGCTGTCTGTGAATGCTCTGGACTCTCTCAGCAGGCTGTACCTCAAAAAGGCAGAGACCCACATGAATCATGGCTTTATTATTTGGTGGATCAGAACCCGGTCAATTGGCCCTTACCTCTCCAGTGGGCTCCCCCTCTAATAACTTTAGCAGGGTTCATTCACACAAACGTATATAGTCTTATTGGTTTGCAACACTCTCTGTGAGGTAGCAGTTGGACAGTCTCATTCTGGACCTTACCATCCATCACCTCTGACACGTGTTTGTTGTCATCCTCTCAGGTCAGCCAGCTCACTTTACTGTGCATGTAGTTGATAGTGACCTGGGATTTATTTGTGTCTTAAAGAGAAGCGCGAGAGGAGGGGGCAGATACCTCTTCTGTGGGAAAGGTTTTTTTTTTATCAGAGCAATGCAGCCATCCAATATTTAATTATGCTGCCCTCCTTCACCTGTCCCTTGAGGTGGTCTGCGCTATTCTGTATTCCCCATATGTGCTGTATATACATTATACAGAACATTATTTAAAAATGTTTCTGCTAGTTTAGACCCACAGCACCATTCTTTTTACTCCGCCAAAACCATCTCATGTTCACTAAATTATTCTGCAGGCAAGCATGTGTGATTAAATACTGCACCAAGCAGAATTACTAAGAATATTTTTGGTATAGAGTATTTATATATTTCAGTGCTTCTATGTTGCACAATTGATTTGTTGTTTTGAGTTAAGAACCTTTTCGAGGCATCCAAATGTTTAAAGGTTCACAGATAAAAGTGACCTTGTGTTGCCTTGCAAAAGTATTCACATCCCTCAAAGATTTCTCCTTTTGTCATGCTACAACAGCAAACTTCAGCATCTTTTATTGAGATTTATTTAATTAGACCAGCATATAGTCACCGTAAAACTAAAATGGTAAGAAACGTATACATTTTCACATAAAAAAAACAATAAATTAATCTTCCCATCAACTCTGACCAGCTTTCCTGTCCATGTGAAAGAAAACATCCCCACAGGATGATACTGCCACCACCTTGTTTAACAGTGGGCCTGATGTAGAGAATGAGTATTATTAGTATTCTGACACTTTGCATTTTCCATGTAAACCAAAATAGTTCAGTTTTGGCTTCCTCTGAGCAAAGGACCATTCCCCCATGTTTGCTGTGTCCCCTAAATAATAGCTATTTCTACTTCTCTTTAGATTCACATTGTTTAATTCGAAAAAAGAAAAAAAAAGTATTCCCCTATGTATAACAAAAACTCAAGGTGTCGCAATTAAAAATTATATGTATATTTTAAAACCAATTAGGTGCAAGTTCAAAAAAGGAATGAGAAGAGGTTTAGACTTTTATTTTTACTCCCATCCCTTTATACCCTTAGGGGATCTTTCATATAAGCATGCATTGTCATAGGCACATACACATGCATGCATATACACTTATATGCATACACACAAATGGGTTGTTACAAAATAGATTTGAGTATAAAGGCCTGATTTTGCCATTTGACTGCATTTAACATCTCATCATTATTCCTGTTCTGTCAGCTGTGTTCCTTGGTCTTTGCGATGTGTTTGCTCTTTAATATTCTCTCATAAAATTCAGAAGACTTTATACAACAGCTGGATAGTTATTGATGTTAAATCACGTTAAATTACGTACATGTAAAATATGTTTACTCGTTTTGAAGTTAATTGTTGCTTTGTGTTTCGTTAAAGGGTCACAAGGTAAAGACCGCTGAATTCAAATGCAAACCACACCTTAGTGCAAGTTACAAAACTTGCACTACTTTGTGTTTGTCAATCTCATAAAATCCAAAATAAAAAACTTATGCTTGTAATGTGACAAACTTAAAAAGTTCAAGGGGTTTGTATACTTTTGCACTTGCAAGTGCATCTTCAAGTTCTTAGGTTTTAGTTGAAAGGACTATGGGTAATCTAACATTTCTCAAGTCTTGAAATTGAAGTACGTAGATGGAACTTCCGATGAGTAGTAATACATGTCATCATCCCAGATTCCAGCAGCAGTGTTTGTGCAACTTTCTAAGGAATAAGGACAGGGAGCAGCCGCCAGGAGCTGGTTATCAAATGCTCTGGAATATCAGATTGTCAACAAGCAGCAGCAGCTTTGTCAGTTCCCTGGAATGCAGATGTGTGTTTATGATCTTACAGATGCTGTTGTTGCTCCACGTCAGTTCAGGAAGGGGTGTAAGTGCTTTTCAAGGCAATTTTGAGTCCATCAGTCTGTGACAAAGTGACAGAGATTATTCACAAGCAAAAAGCATTCAAGACAAGTTCATTGAACACAGCCAGGCTTCGCAATAGTGGAACGGCCAAGGCCAAGTCAACCTTTAACTCAGATGTGACATGTACAGAGGACTGACAAATAACCCTAACGCTACATCTCGGACTTTCCAGGCCTCAGCATGTTGACTGTTAAAACACAATTATAATCCTTTTTGAACAAGGATTGTTATAAAGCTTTAAAGTGGCTAGGATTGGTCATTTCAGTGTACCAGTGTTACAGCAAAGATGGAGTTCAGCCTTCAGAGCAAAGCAAGCAGAAAAGGAAAAGCTGGCTTTGATCTGCAGCAGACTTTCTTTTATGAGGTTGATTAGATGCAGCTCTGTACCCTAATTGAACAATCTAGAATATTTAACTTTAGCATATGGAGGAAAAAGCTATTTCTGCAATGATGTGACATATGTCATGTTTTGCTATTCCAAGGTTTAGTTTTCCCGTTTTAAGACTGCTTAACGTTTTTGTCATGATTTTGTCATGAAAATTTCAAAACAAGAGAACACGGAAATTTAAAATGACCCAGTTCCCTTTAGCTGATTTTAAAGTTTAAATGCAACGGTTTAGTATGAATTTGTGGCAGTTATATCTACTGTAGTCAGGCATGTTTAAGCTGAAACAAGAGAAGATGGACAGATGGAAGTACACATAAATGGATGATGAACAAATCAGTAGTTTGATGGATAGCTGAAGGATGGATGATTAGACGGATGGTTGACGAAGGGATGAATGGAGGATGCATGATGATGTTCAGATGGATAGATTCCCCATCTATCTGTTGAACCTTTACACAAAGAAATAGGAAGAACTCTGGAAACACAAGTACTTTTCCCCCCCAGTTGCTTAATTTTGGTTGAATACGTTTCAAATTTCATTACTTAACTGCTTAAGACCTCTGATTAATAGGCATAAGTTACTTGATACGTCTGGGTTTGTGTAATTTATTGGTAATGAAAACAATGAATGAAAACCTATTGTACAACTCTAACAATGGAAAAGGTTGCAGAACCTTTGGAAATTACATTTAAATCAAATACCCAAGGTAGTTGGGCAGGTTATTATGGACAAATTAAGTCCAGTAGATCTCTGACAAACAAAGAAAAAACACTAAATCAACAGCTGAAGTACCGATTTCACAATAGCTCAGTGTTGGAACCGGTTAGTACATGAGGGCACCCCCACACAGCGAGTTGTCACGCACCTTGTTGCAAAGGTTACGCCCCGACCTCCTGTAAAGCTACAATCTGACCCCGATCTAATGCGTCTATGGCTCCTCCTCTGTGTCTTGTTTTGACTGACTGTAGGACGCTCCGCACCACCCTCTGGTACCATTCTAGCCATTCCAGCTGGCTGCAAATTATTGACGTAGCCATCACTGGTGCACAGTTGCACCAACTCGCATCCAAATCAGAACATTCCTTCTGGCTGCTTAACTGTTTCTGTCTCTGAGTGCGTGACGGCCAAATGGAGGAGAAACACACTAACTGTATCTGATTAATTCGCTAGTGTGTAAGTGGGAGTTAATGCACTGAATCTATAGAACACAAATAAATAATCCTGACCCAAGTTGATTAGGAGTGGGTGACCAAAAAAAAACAAAACACTGAAAAGTCATTTGTAGAGAAGGTGAAAAAGGTGCAATCTTGAGGTGGGTTATTTACAGTCATCGTTGGGCAGAATCATCCTCCCTTATTCGAAACAACCGGCTTTCAAAGGGACGCCTTTTTAGATGCCGCACAGTGTGGAAATGTCGGCTGCAAAAAGCGTTTAACAGCTGTTTGCACATTAAAGTCTGTGTTTTATGCCCATCTTGGGGAATGGCTTGCATGGATGAACACTATGTGGTGTAGCGCATTGTCTGATGTTTTAAATCCAACATATTATATAGAATTGCTTTGAATTTAACGACACTAAACGTTGATAAAAACCACTAAAAATAAGTTAGCAGCTCAAAATTTATTTGTAAGGAGATTTTAAAGACTGCATATTGCTCCTCTTGATATTTGCAATATAAGACTGAATATTTGCATGTTAGACTGAATGTAAGTTTTGAAAGAAAAAAAAACAACGGTTTTCTGAGAAAGTTCTAAGTCATAAAAAAAATGGAAAAGCAGCTTCAAAAATAAATAGCCACATTCAATACATTTTAATATTATGGAACGGTTCATTTATTTTTGTTACTCAATTCACTAAGCAAAACACTTATTAATTACACAGACTGATGTTTTCAAGCCTTTACTCCCGTTAATTATGAGTTTACGCTCACAGCCAATGAAAACACAACATTTAAGATTGCAATATTACATCAGACCAATAAAAAAAAACATTTTAATACACAAATGTGGGCTTAAAATGTCCCCCACGTCCCCACACTTCCACCACCAGCCTGAACATTTGAACTCTACATGCCAGATTCTGACGCTACCATCTGAATGTTGCACCTTAAGATCGGCAATCCAAGTGGTTTTAAACTACTTTTGCCTTCCCGTCGTCTTGAACCTATTCTGCTCTGAACCCTGACATCAACAAGGTATTTCCATCCGCACAGCTGGTGGTCACTGGAACCTTTCTCTTCTTCTGACCTCTTTCTTTAAAACTGGGAGGTGGTTGCACACTAAGATCACAGTAGATCACAATTAACCAACAGCAATGCAGTGTCCTACGTCACTTAAATATTGTTTCTTTCCTGCTCTGATGCTTACCTTCAACTTCAAGAGATCATCCTCACCACACGCCTGAGTCCATGGACTATATGCCATATCAGGATGATTTAGCATTAATGTGAAGTTGGGAAGGTGTACCTAATAAAGCGGCCTGTGGTTGTTTTGCCTTTCAGTTTGGGTTCTCTTGAGCATGTTTCTGTGAGATCAGGGGATTTTTGACTACAGAGCTTCAGACTTTTCTCCACATGAGAAAGCGACGAACTGAGAGCAATCGACTCGTTTTCAAAGTCAGCTCAACAAGGGTGTTTGTTGGGAACGCAAGCTTTCCATGGCCCAGAAGGAGCTGCTTCCCGGGGATAAGTGCTCTCGCCTCAATTACCCAATTGAAAAGAATATTATATTCATTGATCACCTCCATTTGAAAGCCCAGCCTCCTCGTAAAGCATCTAAAAACGCCTGTCACTACCCAGGAGCTTTTAAAAGTTGACAAATTAATTGGATTGTTTTTTCAGGGAAAAAGGCATCAAATCCCTTTATGTTTCCTAAATATGCCGAGGAGAAGCGATGACTTTGGATGATGGGACACATTTAGGAGTGGCAAATATTTTAGCACTCTTTGAAGCTGGCGAGCTAGGAGCACATGCTTATGTCCATTGCTTTGGTGATCTGTGTTTTTAATCCCTGCTCAGGCAGACACCTGGGTGAGAGGTGAATATGCTAATGAAGCCCTGTTTGGCTCTGGTTTCAGTCTAATTAATGTCATTTTACGGGGAGCGCTACAGGCCTTTTAGATGTAAGGCTGCAGGTTTAACAACATAATTGATGCCAGGGAGCTCACTCAGCACTGAAACCGGGTAAACTGCTTTAGTTAAAACCACCCTGGGTAAGACAGGTATGGGTCACTGGAAGCTTAGGGGACTTAAGTGACAAATGAAGTGAAGCCGACACCTTTTCAGGATATACTGGATCGGGATTTTTTCCCAGCTTCAGCTCAGGATGTAACACAGTGACTGATGACGGCAGTCGAACTAGAAGATTGTGGTATCAACAGAAAATTAGTGTTGCTTTCTCCCTCCTTTATCGTTGTTTCAGAGAAGCTTTTTAACCACTTGTCAGTGCCTTAAAACAGTATTCATACCGCTTGACCTTTTTCTTTTTTAACAGTTTTTTACATTACAGCCACTAACCTGAATATATTTTACTGGGACATTAACGCCAAAGTAAATTTAAATCATAAAAGTTTGGCCCTCATTTATATTCAGGCCTCAAGCCAGGGTGTCCGGGTCCAGTCCTCAAGAGCTACTGTCCTTCAGCTTTTAGATGCAGGCCTTCTCCAACACAGCTGAATCGATTGAATGGGTCGTCACCAGGCCTTTGCAGCAGCTCTGAATGACCTGCTGATGAGGGAAACCAGCCATTTGATTCAGGTGTGTTGGAGGAGGGCTCCATCAAAAAGTTGCTGGACTGTGGATGTCGAAGACTGGAGCTGGGGAACCTGCTTGAGGACAATATTCCTTAAACAGCCTTTTGCTGCAGTTGCAGATGCAAATGATTGGAGTCCCTACCAGCTTTTTCAGTCACAGAGGCTGACGTGAATGCACATTGCCACTAACCCGGTGTGTGTTACATGGTGACACTGTGAAGTTGGTATATTTAGAGTGAAATGAAGAGTTACTTTTCCTCCATGTTTGGAGTTTGACATGTCGGCTGGAGATTTAGATCTTGGACCTATCTCTGCAAAGCACCTCTTTCCACATGTTCTCTGTGTTCTGTGCTTTGGGTTCTGGAAAACTTTAAATAGGACCTTGAGGTATGGAAGAAAAACAGTCTCGTTGGAATCTGCCACTGAATTTTAAACACTGAATTTTTTTTTTTTAAGGCCAACAAATTTGCAGCCGAATATTTGCAGGTGAATTTTTTGCAAGTGAATTTTTGCAGTTGAATTTTTGCAGCTGAATATTTTGCAGCTGAATTTTTCACAGGTTAATTTTTTTGCTGGCAAATTATTACCAGATTAAAATTCAGTGTAAGGAATTCAATGTCTAAAAAAAAATCATTGTTTGAAATTCAATGTTAAAAATTTCAGTGTTTAAAATTCAGTGTTAAAAAAAGGCAGATTCCAATGAGACTGTTTTCTTCCATATTGAAGGGGCGGACTTTTTATATGAAATGGGAAGTACTAAGTTATGCATCCTTTTCTGTCTACTTCACTATTATGCAATACTTTGCTTGATCTATCACATGAAATCACAATAAACTGTATTTAGTGTGTGACAAAATGTGAAAAGTTCAGAGGATACAAATACTTTTGCAAGCCTCTGTATGTATGTACTTCTTTTGACATTGCATTTAAAAGTATGCCATGTCTAAACAAAACAGTCGTTAATTTGCTTAATGTTTATTCATCTTTAATAACTTGTTTTTTTGATCGTCAGAAGTAAAACACCTTTTTTACAGACAGAAAAGGCTAAGGCGATGGTAATTTCTTTCCGCTTACTTTGCTGGGTCACAAAAGAAAACAGCTGTTTTAAGTTTTTAGCTCATTTGTCATGCGAGTTTACGAACCCTTTGGCTTCTTGTAAAAATGATGGGGTCAAATGGCATAAAAACGTAACCCGACACGCCAAATGGTTTGTTACTCAGAGCCGAAAGCAAAGGCCCACATGAAAACGTCAGGGTCTGTTAAAACCACTGAGTTTGGCTCAACTGCCTTTCACTTTTGAGCAAACATAGTTTCTACCATCGAAGCATTACGATAAATTATGAGAGTCATGATTGAACAAGAAGGAAACTCGTCATTCTAGAAAAGCCCTCGTTCTCATTTTTATCTTCCTTTCAGTAACTACTACGCAATTAAGATACACTGATGTCCAGAAGAACTAGAGCTGGGGATTTTTTCCCCAAATCTTAAAAGTGCCTGACTATTATACAGTGGAAACAAACTCATAGCATGGACTTCAGCAAGATGGATTATATCTTGATTTTGCTCTCACAGGAATTTAGCAGCCCTCTCAGATAATTGGAAAGAGCCATCCCTGTACAGGATCCTGGCCCTGCGTGCAGTTAACATTTGATGGCAACCTTGTAATAAAGACCTACATTAGAAAATTGTCCAAACCACTGTCTGATGTAAAATAATCTAATAATGAAATCATTCTTTACTTGTGTGCACAATGCCACCGCTAAGTCAAACAGAGAAATGCAGGCATTGATATGCTAAGTCCAAATGTGTTGAAATAACTGAAGAAAGGCAGATATGTCATTTGAGGGGACAATGTTGACAAGGACATCCATCTATTGACTTTTTCGTTCACCAGCAGTCTTTTGAAACAGTCTCCAAAAGTTTCTAAACGTTTTTTTTTGTACATTTAACACAAAGGATGTGTACAGGCTAACATCATGGTTGCAATAATTTGGCAATATTTTCATTTGCACAACTTTTGCTGTTTTTAAAGATGCATAGTGCAAGTTTTGATGTTAAATATTATTTGTCTTCTTTCCCATGTATGACCTTACAATTTCCCGACTTGTAAAATGAGCTATCCTCTACTCACCACAGTTGCCCTTATAGGCTGGATTGGCCAGTTCATGAGAGAGTTATTCAAGCCGAACACTCTGGATGTGGTGTTTCTCCGCTTTTCCCATGCACGTGCGCAACACTGGTGTCATTACAACTTGTCACCAGAAGGGGCAAACTCCTGCAAAAATTCCGGTAACCTGCACTATTATTCAAATGAATATAAAAAAAAATCTGGAAAATTTGTGAATGGCCAGTTGATGGTGATGACACCAACAGTACTGGTGTGCCAAAAATATATGAATAGGAACCTGAGCGATGTCTAGGCTATTCTCACTAAAAACTGTTTTTCTATCGGAGGTTATTAAGCATTTATGGTTGAATATTTTTGCAACTTGAACAAGTTAAGACAGCATTTAAATAACAGCCCTCTCTGACCCAAAGTAGATGTTTAGCAATCTGAGATTTTTTGCTCCGTTTATACTTCCTGTAAGTTTGGGATGTTACTGACAGAGACCCTCAAGCTACCATTGTTTGTTAGCCTAGCACTACATTAGTCACGTTGAGGTACTTCTTTCAAACTGGGATGTTTTTAATGTTAGGGCTATCTCCTGCTATTAGTGCAATAAAATGTATTACTACGTATTTGATAAATATAAATGTATATTCATCTCTCAAAAACATTAGGATAGAAGTATTGGAGTTGTGGAGCTGGGAGCTAACTCTGCCACCTTGGCTGCCTACTGCTCGTATTGCAGAGTTTGTGTGAGAGAAACATTTTCACACCGTTCTCTCTTTTGGGTGGTGTTGGTGCTTTTTTATTTGGTACTTGAAACCTAAATTCTGTAAAATATTCTATCAAAAATGGTTCAAGCATAATATTATATGTATAAAAAAATAGATTCTAGTTTCAATGGAGGATTTACTCTTTGCCTCTTCAGAGAGCTGGATCAGAAGTCCCTCATCTGATAACTGTTTCACAACAACAAGCATAAACTGTAGAGGATTTTAAACTTGGATGTCTGAGACATAATGCTAAAGATATTTTTTGTATCTGAAATAATTGGCATTCTCCCTCTGCAAAGCTCTGCCTCAAAGGTTTCGGGTAATATCAAAAGCACTGCTTCCCAAAGCCATGTTCTTCTACCCTAGTAAAATGTTTTTACCTTGGTAGGTGAAGTGGAAACAGGTTTAAGAACGGCCCAAACTGCTCCCCAGATTCTTAGAAGATGTTACAGAAGTAGGAAAATGACTTAAATTATATTTTTCTTATTTATACTTATTAAAGATTAGATTGATTTTGGGGCAAACGAATACCTGAATGTTCTGATAGCTGACCTGGACATGTCAGTTTTCTGTGTCTATGCTTAAATAATATGTATAATTTCATCTTCATGTCACACCGTGAAGCTTCAAACCAAGTTAGTTCTGTTTTTGATGGATCCATAGCTAAATAACGTTAATGTGCAAACAGGGCTCTGACATCAGAGGAATACACAATACAGAGTTTTACACCACTTGTTCAGACGCATACTCTTTTACTTTCTCTTTAAGCAAAAAGATTAAAAGACTTTAAGCAACTTCATGAATTCAATGTGAACACTGGAATTAACTTTAAAAGGAATTTCTTCTCACACTTGCTGGCTTTGAAGTTTCTCTAAATATTTAAGATTTGCTGTCTTCTCCTTTCTGCGTGTATCCCACCATCTCTTTGGTGATGTTGAGATTGGATGAGGCTCTCTGCTTGCGCTGGTTCTGAATACTTGCAGTGTAATTAAGTAGCTTTGCCACTTGCTTCATGCTATAGCTCACAGCAAGCCGACGCTGATCTCAGGCCCCAGCAAGACTTTTGAAAGCGCTCAGTCCGTGTGTAGGCATTTTATTTAAATGATCTGTGCACCCGGGCCTGGATTTAGCTTTTTATCAATACACATTAATTTCTAATGGGAGTGAAAGTACTACAAGAAATAAAAGTTCTTTACTGACACACTCAGCTCATTTATGAGTTTTAACAGAGGGAAAAGATTTTCTGGTGTTTTTTTTTTTTTCCGCCACTTGAGCACAGACACCAGATGTCAGCATATTTTACTTTAAATTTTTTAGCAGCATCTTTCATTAATAAAACTCATACTCTATACGTGCTTATGCTTTCACTTTGTGTCCACTCTGTGGAAATAGCCTGATGAATGCTGCATGGGGAATTTTGTTTTGCAGTGCTGTTGCTTATGTAGAGCGTCATTGGTTTAATTGCCATGTGGGAGCTTTCTGTTCTTCCTGTTTATGCATTGGTTTCGTTCCCCGGCTTCATTCTTAAAGTTAAAAAATATGCACATCTGGTTACCTGGCAAATGTAAATTCCCAATAGATGCATTTGTGTTGTCACTGTTTGAACCCTAGAGGACTGTTGACTTGCCCAGGGTTCCAGAATATACCATGTCCGTCTCCCACTAATGGCTGTGGTAGCCTTCGATGCATTGATGGATGGATGGATTGATGGATAGATGGCACTGAATAACAGGCTTTTGACTTAAAAACTTTTTAACTTCCAAAAACCTTTGTTAGCGAGAGACACACCAGGAACTGACGATTTACAGCTGCAGTGGCAGGGTCTGTGACCAACTGGTCAGAAACTCAACATCCAACCTAAGACATGTCCAGATATGTCCGGTTCATTTAGGCTGTAAAAGAGAGAGTGGAGCAGATAACAGGAAGGCTGAACATTTGAGGAAAGCATGCACGCAAGCACGCACGCACACATTGCCTCTACTGTGCTTTTTCCCTTACTCTGCTGCTTTCCATTTTAGCTGTAGGGTCAGAATGGTCAGATCAGAGACCTCAAACTTTAGCTTTATAAATATAAACAATTAACCTTATAATTGTTAATGATGAAACTCGTTCCAATGAAACTTTATTATGAATAGAAACAATTCTCTAAACCACTAGCTGTGGTTTAGAGGTCAGATCACAGATCGTAAGTTGTAGCTTTGAGCAATGCATGAATAGAAAAAAATTAAGCTTTGACTTTTTAGTGATGAAGCTCGTTCCAGTGAAACAATGAAACAAAAGAAGTTATTCTAGTTGTAGCTTTGGACGAAATTACTTTGGATCGAAAATTCCCAAGGATATGCTTAGCTTATTTCTCATTATTAATAGAAACAATTAAGTCTTTCTGTATGTTTGTTAATGTGTGAAAGGAGTCTAGTCAAGGATTTACTTAGCTTATTCCTTTTTTGTTTTCATATGTCTGTAATGTGTTTCTGTTCATGTACAGCACTTTGAATCGCCTTGTTACTGAAAAGTGCTATATAAATAAATTTGCCTTGCCTGTCTATGTTCTCTGAAATGGACCCTGGAAGTCTGCTGTTTGAGCTAATCTTTAAAATCTGATTTATAAGGCGGTTTATAATGTCAACTCTGTGACCACTTTCATTGTTTAACACCTGCTCTCTGCGTTTGATTAATAAAGTTTTATTGACAACACACAGCAGGAGGGCTAAAAAGAAATGTGTTTCTAGCTTTTCTTATATTTTCATATATACTATATAGGTACACCTAGTATAAGCAAGTCAAAGCTTTATAAAAACCTTACATTTAAAAGTAGTCTGAAAAAGTCTGATTGATGCATAGCTGTTATTAAAAATCTAACATATTTGTCAACATAGCTCATGTTTTTTTGCGCAGTTGTAATGTGTTGTGTTCTGTTGTTTGTTGGTTTCACATTATTTCATTAAGTTTAGGTTTAAATGTTAAGTTTCGTGATGTAAAGTGGATTTGTTTTGCATGTTGTAATGAGCCAGCAGGGTTCCCCGTAAACGGAAACGATCACGTTTTATGCTTAATCTGCTCACATTAATGTGTTGGACACTAGGCAGTTGCCTGGATTGTCTAATTATTTTTGGCTGATTGTGCAGTACACAGTTTAAATCCTGTGTCAACATCCAGGGCTGATGTAGGATTAATGTGCCATTATCCGGTCTGATGAAAAGAGTTCTGAGGAAACGGTGGATGCCACTAGATTGACTTTGATATCTTAGACTGGGATCCAGAACTCAAAGCACCGTTTGAACATCCTCAGCGATGGTAATTATCTTTCATAACAAGTACTCTTAGCATTGGACGTGACTTGGTAACAATTAGCCAATTTGGCCTTAGGCTATTTTTCAAAACTTCCACCTAATAAACATCCTCCAAAGAGTTCAGGGCAAAGTGAACAGCCTTGGGCAGCATGGATAAAGAAACACGCTGTAGGAATTTTAAAATTATGTATTATTGTGAAAAAAAAGCCATTTTCCTTCTGTAAAATAAAAAAATACACCTTTAATACTTTCTAAATGTTCAATCTTAGTGATGTTTTTGAATCCATTTTAAAATAATTTTTCATCAACACAAAATTTTGAAACCTTATTCTGGTCCAGTTTGTATTCTTCAAAGCCGACTGCTTTGCTCTTAAACATTAATACTGGTAATAACGTCGCCTACTGTCAGTACCAAAGCTTATGATATCGTGCTCAATCTGTTATGATTTGCATAAAACTGATCTCATCTCAATTGTGATACTCGGGCTGATTTCATACCTGACTGCTTTATCAGCGGACCGGGGAACTGAGAGCGGCTCTCTGCAGAAAATAATATCACGTTATTGTAAACTATGTCAAAGTTGCTGCTGCAGTTTGATTAAAAAAATAAGTCTTGAGTCCTGTTGGTTTATTAAAAGTCCTGACAGAAGCACTTTCTTATATCACCAAACTCATTTTACTTTTTGATGAAAATGCTGCACTGATCAATGCCGACTGACTGGCTTTCTGTTTGAACGGCTTTATTCTCCAGCGTTTGCTGTTTTTCAGTCTGCTTGACTGTTTTTTTTTTCCGAGGAGGGGAGGGAAATGTCGCTGTGTTCTCCTTTGGGAGTTCAACGCTGCCACCGCCTGCTTACAAATGCGCTGCCCTGCGTCCCCCCCGGGACCGGGGTTCATACATCAGAGGTCCCCTTGGGAAAACTGGTTGCAACTCGAAGGATTTGCAAAACATCTCCTGCGACTCCATTGCTCTGATAAAGGAACTCATGAAAGGTTGCATTGTGAATTTCCCAACCACAAAGCGCTTGATGATTCTGTCATTGTTCCAAAACAGAATAACTGAATATGTTACATATTTATATAATCTGTTCCAGAAGGAACACGTAGAGCGCCTGGCAAGTATTTATACCCCTTGAATGTTTCTTGCATTTTGTTATGTAACAACCATACTGGGGTTTCATGCGATAGATCAACAGATAGTCGTGCATAACTCCGAAGTGGAAGATGAAGATAAATCCCTGAATTATGTGGCTTTCTTTTGAATTCAGCCCCTTTTTGCTATTATTCTCCAAAATAAAAAGCAGTGCAAACAATTGCCTTCAGATGTCACATAATTGGTAAATGGTGTTTGATCTCAGTATGAAGCCGGCCGGTCTGTAAACGCACGAAAGGTTTGTTAGGGAATTCATAGCAGCGTTTGGTTCTAGGAGACCAATAAACAGAGACTTATCCAAAAGACAAATGGTAATTCTGGAGGAGCTGCAGAGATCTGCTGCTCATTTGGGATAAAGTGATCGACTGGACAAGTGTTAGCCGTGCCCTCTGCAAATACGTTGTTTATGGAAGAGTGGCAAAATTGTTGAACTGCTGCAGTTTGCAACAAGCCATGCAGGAGCCACAGGAGAAACATTTGGGCTTTTAGTTTTACATACCAAGTGCTCTGGATGACAAAAAACTAATACTGTCAACATGGAGTATGACATTTTCTTTTGAAAAGAATGCAAAGTCATTTCAGTCTCTAGATGTGCAAAACCTCTACCCCAAAAGACGTTCTGCTCCTTAAAGTGATTCCACCAATGTGTAAATCAAGGGGGCTAGTAGATAGATACAGATACATACAGTACATATAGATACATATGCTCGCCACACCTTTTAGACTTTTAAACTCTGAAAAGCATTTACTCTTTTCCCTCGGCGTCACCACTGTGGATTACTTTGTGCTTGTCAATCAGACAAAATCCAGATGGGAATATGGAAGTCTGTAATTCCAACAGGACAAAACGGGAACTAGTTTAAGGGGTATTAATCGTTTTGCAAGACACAGCATCGTTCTGAAGCTGTTGTATAAGCCTGACACGTTCTTACCATAATCACGGGTTGGGGAAAGAGCTCGATAACAGTAGAGATAAGCGTCCCAGAGCATTGCATGAGCCGAGTCTGTATGAAGCCATTGATTCGCCGCTGTGAGACTTAATGATTTCAGTGTGTTTCTCCGTAGATGGTGGGTGGCAATCCCAATACATGGAGAGCCTCTGAGTATAGGTTATTTCATCACCATTTGTTGGAATAACATTGATTCGAGACGTTGGATCCTCTCGAGTCTGCGTGCGGTTGGAGGCTCGTCAAGTGTCAAGAGGGTTCTTTAGAGAATAAAGAAGAGGAGACGCAGCGTTTTATTCTTCTTCCACGTGCGCCCGTCTAATGTCTCATCCATTGCTGTCATTCACAAACTTCCTCTGTGGTGCAATTTAATTCAGCACTGTTGCCATAATAACTCTTGTCGCGCACAACTCCCTGTCAGTAATTGATATCTAGGCGCCGCTTCTGGGTGGAGCCATTTGCATTAAATCATGTTAACTGATATGATAATGAATGGGAAAGGCCTGATGCAAGCAGAATGACTAACTGCGGATGGATGGCTATTTGAATTATACACAATAAGTAATATATTATTTCAGGTCTCAAGGGTCCAGTGCTCTCTCTGAATTTGTTGCCTGTCTTTTACTGGGATTCGCCGGAGCTGCTCAGATATAAATAGTGCTCGGATGGGGAAATGTTCTTCTTCATCCTCGGGCGACCTTAATGATGTACGATGTGGAGGGGAAATATGAGGGAATAGATGGTGAAAGTGAGGCCCAATAAACCTCCTTATTCAGACGGGTGGGAGTGGTGATATTTTATTAAAATTAATATCTGGCAAAAAACGCACACTTGGTCTCCATTTCCTACATGCCGGTCTGTTTAGTATGCTGTCCATCTCCGTTCCTTTGACTAGACTAGAGATAATTAGCTTCTCAAGCTTCACCACACTTTATTATTCCCCATTGATATAAATGAAGTGTTTTGGCTTCCAGATAAACAGTTAAATACTCAAATAAAGGGGGGGACTCTGAAAGTTGACGGATAATGATGAATTAGCCGCTGTGAAGCCATTTACTTTAAGTTTTTGTTATTGTTCCGAGTGCTATGGTGCTTTAATGAGCTAAACAGTTAAAAACAAACCTCACTTTCACAAGGGCTGTTGGTTCACGGAGACGATTATGTGAGCTGGCAGCCTAAAAAAAGTTAATACAGAATTATAGGGTGATGACAGGCTGTGCACAAAGCAGATTGAAATTCTTTAAATTCCTCCTCCACTGTCTTATTCTGGCAGGGCAGCAGCCAGTGCGGTGCAATGATTTTAAATTAGAGTAAAAGTGAGCTGTGCTATCACTGCTGACAGATACCTTGAGTTTGTGTATCATCATTTGGTTCTGTGGGAAAAAAGTTAGCTTGGTACAGCCACAATCTCCAGCATGTCAGCCTCTCCAGTTCTGTGTTTTATTCTGCTGACTTGTTATGAGAATGTCTTCATCCAGGTCACAAAAAGGGAGGATAATTGTAAAAATGTAAAAAGAAAAAAAAAAGCTTTGCACATCTAGAGACTGAAATTTGCCTTTGTAGCTCATCCTTCATATTCAGGGTTATCTCAAGTTTTTTGCTGCCCCTATTATGTTTTCCTCCACCATTACCTTGTAGTATTCATATCCTTCCACCTTCTTATCAAGCATCCCACAACATAATGTCAGATTTGTGTTGCTCACAACAAGTCAACACCATCTCTGCAGCTCCTCCAAAGTTAGCATGGAGCCTCTTGGCTCTTTTTTTTTTAAATAAATAAGATAAGATAGGCTTTATTGATCTCACATTGGAGAAATTCACTTGTCTCATCGGCACAGTAGTCAATAATCAGAAGAAGGTGCCAAAAGTAGGACAAGTCTCTCCTTGGCTAGCTTTTTAAGTTTATAAGTTTGTTGCACTGTTTTATAAACTAAATGTGTGTCAAGGGTGTGTTTCTTGGAGTAGGACCCAAATGCAGGCAGGTGGGCAGAAGCAGCATCATAAGTTGAGAAATTTAATAAAAAAACAACAACTTACATCCAGGTAAAAGGTGAAACATTAGCAGGCATGGAAACTGGCGGACAGGGACTGGTTTGACATCAAACAGTAGGCATAAGGACATCATGGATGTGGGCATGGCAGCAGAAAAATCCAGCAAGGAGCAAATGAGAGATGGGAGCTTAAATATCAGAGGAAACAGGTGGGTAGTCTGAGAGTCAAGACAAGGCGACAGGTGGACTGAATAAGCTTAGCTGAATGGTGCGACGGCTGAGGGATAAAGACTGAAATAAACATGAAAGGGGCTGAGCAGAGATAGAAGGACATAATGAAACTTGAGAACACAAACACAAGACTGCCAAGTAAAAGTGAATGCAAGAATCAACTAGAAGAATAAAAGTAAGGAAATGCATTAACATCTAACAAATAGAAACATGAAGTGAACCTGTATGGCCTATATTTTCAGCAACACCCCAGCTTACAAAAAAAACCAAACAGTATATGGCAACACCTTTAGAACATAATACATGACAAGAAAAACGTGAATCTAAACGAAAACCACGACCAGACACCTCAAAATCCTGACAATGTGCTTTAAACCTTCCCACAACTCTCGGTACCCTGTACCTCGGTGTTCATGCTGCTTCTCGTTCACTAATGTTCTCTAGCAAACCTCTGAGGTCTTCATAAAACAGGTGTATTTATTCATTACTCGGATCAAATTACACACATCTGGCCTCTGTTTTATTCCTGTGTCTTCTGAAGACTTGTGAAATAAGTCATTGTGCTCTAGGGGTATGAGAATAAAGGGCACTACATACACATCAACAACAACAACAAAAAAAAAAATCACTTGAAAGCCATATAATATATGCTTTGCTTTCCCTACTTTGTGTTGGTTTATCACATAAAACCCAAATAGAACATATTAAAGTTTGTGACGTGTAGCAATAAATGTAATAATTGAATGCGGGTTTTCGGATGATCTTGTGTCCTGGGTTCATCGCATCAGCATGTTGATAATTTGACAAATCTCTGCAATTCTTCTCTAACTCACAGTCTGCCAACCCATCTTGACGATAGCGATGAAGTGGAAAACCCACTATTTTAGCTAACTGGATGAAAAAAAAGGAGCTGTTCTTCTTTGCTATGTTAATTTAGCCCATTATGACATCCTTCAACAGGACACTCTTTAAATATAAACGTTCCCTTTCATCTCCATCCACTCCTCCAAAAGGCAGAACTGAAGCATTAGTTGAGGAGAGGCCGCCTCGCTTGGGGATTCTGCGCTGCCATCGGAGAGCGAGGGGACGGTAGCACGTCTGAGACGATGATACGCGTGAGAAAGAACAGAGCCCTCCTAATGCTGGACTTAACACAGACAGAATATTTTCTCCCTCTCTCTGTAAATGTCAGGCCGGATGGCGAGAGCAGGAATGAGGAGGATCCAGCCGCCACGCTCATGAAGGATATTCGTTTTTAAGGAGTACCTTATGGGGGCTTTATGGCATCTGTAAGATTACTGCGTTCGATGCCTTTTTCTCGCTAGTCGTTACAGCCTTTACTGCCTCTATCAAATCTGCTCTGTGCCCCCTACCTTCACAAATACTGACTGCAATTATACGACGCCAACGTCGCGGCGGCGCTTTGCCACCGCGATGAAAACGTGGCTGCACGTCCTAGTGAGCGCTTTGGCTGGGAAACCTCAGAATTGCTTTGGAGAGAAAGAGAGCGAGAGAAAAAAAACAAAACAAACTCATAACATTGGGAGGAGATAAAAAAAAAAGAATCCCAGAGATTTCAGTGAGGTAGTTCTGTTGCGGCTTTGTGGTCCCTGCTGTCTTGATGTTGCCGGTAATGGTTGTGGAGAGCGTGTCCCTCTGAGGAAAACTCCCAAGTTGTCACGGCTAATTACTGCTGGCGTGTTCTCCACTAGGAGCTGTCTGACAGAATTTGCCCGGATATTAATATCAGATAATTGCAATGAAGACAGTGCCACTTGCCCGTAAATTGGTGTCGGCACAAAAAAAAAACAAAACCCCAACTGGACACAAACCTGGCACAAAAGCTCTGCGGCACACCGTCACGCCTGCATACAGCGTGCTGACACAGGGCCCGCTTCAGAGACACCGGCTCCGATTTATGAACCGACAAACACACTCGGCGAGTCAGCCGCTCCGCTCTCACGTCACTTAAGTGACTTTCAGTGCGACGCCGCAAGCTGGAATCTGGAAGCTCTGCATCAGTTTTATTGTGACAGTACAATTATGAAGCTCCAGCTTCCACTGCTGTGCGGGCCGCCTCCTCGTCACCTTGCTGAGGGCCATGCTCTCTGAAGGGAGCAATACAAGAGGCTATATTCATAACTTCAGTGGAAACTCATATTCTTTTATATGCTTTGCTTGTAATGTTTTTCATCTCAGAGAAAACAGGGAATTTCGAGATCTAACTTGAGAGAAATAAAAGGTCTTCAAGGCCTTCCTGCTGCTCGCAGCTGCTGCTCCCGTCTGATGGGCTCTCTTTGAGGCGGCAGGACAATCTGTGACGCGCAGCTGGGCGCCTCTTATGTGGCCGCAAAACGCTCCCCGAAACATCTGTTGGACTCGCGATGTGACTTAATCGAATTTATTTGGTACCTTTGTGGAAGCAGAGGAGTTGTCCCAGCAGAAGATCACAAGCACCTCACATGCAGACCCACGCATAAACGGGATCGCTATTTTAAGTGGGCTTAATCAATGTCACCAGACTAAATGTTTAAGCTCGTGGGGTCTAGCATGTTGATCCCAACAAAGCGGAGCATGGTGGTAGCACGGCCTCAGGATCCCATGACCGCTGCATTGCACTTTCACACACTGGCAGTTGCATTTTTTTACCGGGCGTGTTACGACACGTCCAGCTTGTGATTGAGATTTGGAAAGCTTTGTGGAGCAACCAAACATTTTGTTTTTGTTTTTCTATGAGTAAAGTTTCCTGAAACCGCAAACTGTGCTTTAGGAAATCAGTAATCAACATTGAAAGTGAAAATCCAGAATAAACTGGAATGCAGGTCAGAAACCTTTTGTAAAGATTTTTTTTTCACACCTTTGTGAGTTATTAGGTTTTATAAATATATACTAAATACGTCTTGTTTTCTTTTTTAATTTAAAACGTTGCAAATTATTTGACTTCTATATTTAGGTTTTAAAATAAAAACATCCAACTTTTATGATGAGAGAACAATACGTTTGAGCAGTAGGACTACAATCACAGTTTCAGTTATTCCTATATTTATAAAGGAATGCTCATCCATCCATCCATCCATCCATTTTCCAAACCACTTAATCCCTCATGGGGTCGTGGGGGTTGCTGGTGCCTATATCCAGCGTTCACTGGGCGAGAGGCGGAGAAAGGAATGCTCACTTTAAATAAAATAATGACATCATTTCCAGCCAAATGACACAAAAAGACAATTAATAAAACATAGCCTTTCTACCATCAGGGTCATTCTTGTATGGATGTCCAGAAATACTTCTAAAAACAAGTATTTCCTATTGTTTTTGTGCATAACATCATTGCTCATTTTATTTCAATCTTGTTCGAAAATGGTTTCCCACAAATACAACAAATGTTTTATAAATCTCAGTACTTTCATAGTTTTTACAAATGCTAAATAATCAATGTTCAGTGGAGAGCTATCCACTTCAGGCTTGACCGGGTGAAGCATATATTTTGAACGAGAGGATTAAATGCATCCCAGACACATTAAATATCTATTTTAGTCCCAGAGGCGGTCCAAAGCTCTATGGGGCCTTAAAATAGAATTTGATTTTTGGGACTTTAAATTAGGCATTAAAGCTTATTAAGTTCTCCGTTTCTAACGTTCATGCTCATGTTCGCAACTCTAAAGTGATGTCAGTCAAATGGTAAGCTGACCTGTGTTGCTTTGTTTACGTTCATGTTAACTGCGGATGGTAGTAGACGAAAGTAGCAAAGTGAAGAAGAAAGGTGGTCAGTACATAGATGTTTACTTCAACGTCGTTGATGGTTGTTGTTTAACCAGAAATCTCACTGTTACCTTTAACATTTAAAATCATGTGGTGTGATCTTCTGCACAACCCTTAAGGCCCATTCATACCTCACATAAAAGACGGATACGGATACGTGTGGAGTGTTTCATAAGTTCTAACCGTCGATTTTGTCTGTATTTTGACACGAAAATTGGGAGCTTACGATTACGGACAAAACGGATCAATACGGAGCAATACTAACGGAAACGGTGGGGGCGCTATTGAGTTTGTAGTACAAAATGTCAACAAAATCACAAAGAAGGTTACAATTCTGGGCTTTAAACAATGGCGGGATTCGAGGAACAACTTGCGGAGCTTGTCCGCAACTACCCACACTTATGATGTGTCATGTCCGGGGCACAGGGACAAACAAAAAGTTTACTTACGGAGCAAATACAACAAAATCATGTCTTGGACTGTCGCCATGTTTGATCAGTGATGAATCATTGGCGCCCAGCACTGCCACCTAGAGGGAATATTGGTTATTGCGCACCTCAACGGACGGAGGTATGAAGGAGTCAACGGATTGAACGTATGGACAGAAATACAGACGTGTAGGCCAAACGTAGGGTATGAATGGGCCTTTACTCTGTTCTGATAACTCACTGAGGTTCTGAACAGACTTAACCCGATAAAGGAGTCTGACCGTACAGTAACTGTGACTAACAACTGTCATGGAGGTCTGCTGTTAAAATAAAATGTTAAAAAATATGTTGCATGATGTCATAGATTTTACATAAAAACATAACGCATAACACTACTTTTATTAGTGCTCCTAAAACAATACGCATCTTTGATTAATTAATATTGATATTAGTGAGTATTGCTTTGGCTTTTTATTAGATGTAAGATATTCATGAATATCTGTTTTAATTTTAATGCACTACAGAATGTTATGACAGTGTGAACACACAGCAGAGTGTGTTGACATTTTCCCTCTCTTAAAATCCTCCCTGTCAGCCGAGACAGCAGATTGCCTGCTGATCCTTTTAGATGATGTGATTATTTTAAGGCGATCCACCTTAATACAAATGTTAAATGAATGCAACTTTAAATTAATTAAAATGTGAATTCATTTATAATGCAGAATAATTTGTCCCTGTTGTTCTCTGCTCTGGGCTAACGTGGTCCGTCTTGACAAGCTGCTATCAGCCAGTTAATCGGCTCAGCGTCAATATTTCACCACTAGATGGATTTCCTGATGCGGCGGCCGGCTTTTTGCCTTTTTAACAAGAGATGTTCAGTCGTGTTTCCTCTGACCTTGCCGTCTGCGTTGTGCGCGACCGGTGAAATCCCCACTGTCATTCCCTGATATGATTTACAGGACAAAATGGGTTGCGGATTCAATGACACTTATAAATGTTTCCCCCCCTTATGGAATCATGGTATTTGGTGTACCATCTATTAGGGTGTGATAGGTTTAAGAAAGTTCTTGCCATTTCCAAATGTGAGCTCAAAAACTGTTGAAAGTCATGCTTTCGGCGTGTTATTGTTGTGCTTTTAGTTTGAGGGACAACCTTTTTTTTTTCTGTTATCATTTTTGTGATTTAGATTTGTGATTTTAAAACACTAACAAAAATCTTTGTTCTGTTAGTTTTACACAAGAACTCTATTTAAAATATTACCTTATTTATTCAATAAAAATTATATTTTAACATTTAGTCTATGCCACAAACTTACCAATCAAGCTGCGTTTGAAGAGCCAAGGGGGCACTCCAAATCTAGCCTAACCATTTTCCAGGGTTAGGCCTAATTCTAGATTTTGAGTGCCCCCTTGGCTCTTAATTCAGAGCCACTAGGAGGGGTATTTATATTGTGTAACATATTTTAATAAAAACCAACCTGCTGAACCTCTGGCTATATGTTCAGCGGCATCCTGTTGGTAGGTGAACCTAAGATCTATTCTCGTGCATTTTGCAGCCTCCAACAGGTGTCCATCCAGGGTTGCCCTGTATTTTTCTCAGTCAGTCTTCACAATGACTCTGAGCAGCTTCTCTGTGGCTGCTGTGGAAAGGCATTCCCTTAACATCATTCCACCACCACCGTGTTTCATGATGGGGATGGTGCGTTCAGGATGCTGTCCTGTCGTTTCTTCGTGCATAGTGGCTGCATGCAGCCCACAAAGTCTATATTCTCTCTCATGTGACCCGAGCACCTTCCAAACGTTGTGTCCCTTACATGGTTTATGATAAATTGCAAACACGTGTTTCTTCTTCAGTGTACAATTGGCAGCTCTCTTCTTAAGATTCTCCCTCCTGAGTAGTGAATCTTAACAGCGCTTCGGATTGACTGTTTTAGTCAGAGCTCTCACAATATTAGTAATCAGAATTATCCACGTCTAAAATCGCTGAATTATTTTTTTAATTTTGCTGAGGTTTGGTCTCACTCTTCAATGTGTACATTAGCACCTCTCTCTGTGATGTGCAACAACTTCATTATCACTCATTTGCTCTGTTTCCATGCTCCTTGTGTGTTTTCTCTTTTTGTTGTTGTCCCCACCCAAAATGTGCCTTCTGTGTCTAACGCTGAGCTTTATTCCACACCTAGCTGTAATTAGTTATGGAACCATGAATAAGATGACATTGCAGTTCTGTTTCTCAGCTCTGGTTGGTGCATTATAAATGTCATCTCACACAGGCCTGCTGCAAAAGACCAGACTAAAATATTGGCTCCAGATCTCAGGAGAGGTGGGCTGCCTGTCGTAGGGCAGGAACATCTGAACATCCTAAACCTGTGCACACGCCTATAAGATAGACTTTTCTTTTACTCTGTCTGCCAATATGTCAAGCTTAAGACATTACCTATATAGCCCCCTATTGTTTTTATCTCCATAGCTGAAGTTAAAGTGAGCAAAGCTTTTTTTTGTCATTTTCTTTACTGTCTCGCTCCAGAATCCTACCCTCTGTGTGAAGTAAAGTAAAACAGAGAGAGAGAGGGAAAACTTGTGCACAATATATCCGTCCAATTAGAGACTTATCTAATGTTGCTTCAATTTTCGCAGTTTACTCGCCTATTTTTAATTGAATCAGGAGATGAGAGCAGGAAAAATAAAGATACTCCCCCAACATTTCTTGGAGCCTGATTACAGAAAGCACAGGCTGTTTAAAAATTCCAGCGGCTGGGTCGGAGCCGCGCTATCTCCCGCTAAGATTAGAGGGCCCGATAACCAAGATTTATTAGCCAAACATCCCAACAATTAATTAGGAGGCGAGGCTAGACTAATCCTGTTTTCATGGGCTTTAGGGGCGAACCGCCTTACACGGGCAGCAGGAGCAGAAGAACACTTCAAAGACGAAGCAACAACGGAAAGCCTTTAATTAGTTTCCACATACAATGGCGCTATTGGCCGTGTGTTTGTTGTGTGCATATGTGCGTTTAGGTTATTTGAGAGGCTGCGGCACACATTGAAAATGGAGATATGTGTATTTTACCAGACAGCCGACTGCAGTGTCTTGCTAACAGAGAATAATCACACACCTGCCCTCTGTTGTTGTAAGGGTTTACCTGTACCCATAGTTCAAAACCTTGTCTGCAAATGCTAATGATTTCAGGCTCCTCTTTTTG